>NW_007249905.1:1219999-1374467 GCF_000164805.1 Carlito syrichta | reverse complement strand
GCCTTCCGAGTAGCCGGAATTACAGGCATGCGCTACCATGCCCGGCTGACTTTTTGATTTTATTGTAGAGATGAGGTCTTGCCTGCCCAGGCGGGTCTCGAACCCGCGGGCTCAGGCAATCCACTCATCTCAGTCTCCCAAAGGCGCGGGATTATAGGCTGAGTCACCGAGCCCGGCTTTGAATTAGATTTTAAAAGTCTTGGATACATGGAGAAACTCTTGAATATGGAGAGAAATAATTTCAGGTTCTTAAAAGTCAGTCAAAGAGAAAAACCTGACTAGTGTACCTATTTCCCTCTTTACAGGGTTCTGTTGAAAACCATGACCAAGCAACCACAAGTAGTCATGATTTACCACCGATGCTATGAGGAATCTCTCAGATTCTACATGAAATATCAAGTGCTTTGATTTGTTGCTTCCTGATCCATAACATATGGATAAGGAACCTACAAAGAAAACTCCAAGCCTGGAGAAATTGCTTTTTTTCTCTCCTGGGAAAATCTTCCAGACCCCAAAGTGAGTTCCTAGAGATTTAAAGTTTTGGAAAATAAAGCAAACAATGGAAACACCAAAAAAGAGGGATATATAAAATGGACAACAACAGTTACGTTGAAAAAGTAAGTTTTAAAATATCATGTCTACATATTGTTGCTTTCTTTTCATTGGCCGAATTGATAATCCTACTGAACAAATACCATTCAAAAAATCAAATAGGTATTTTAAACTGCAGACAGCATAAACCTACTAGAAAAATACAATACAAAAAAGTAGAAAAAAAAATAATCCCCTGGTAGTACCTCTCAGAGATAGCCACTATTAATTTCCTT
This sequence comes from Carlito syrichta, assembly GCF_000164805.1. Taxonomy (NCBI): domain Eukaryota; kingdom Metazoa; phylum Chordata; class Mammalia; order Primates; family Tarsiidae; genus Carlito; species Carlito syrichta. The sequence continues at coordinate 1,373,640 of NW_007249905.1, read as the reverse complement.
GTGTTTTTCTTTACAATTTTTCCCTTGGATTTTTTCTTTTATATAATAATGATCATACTGGATGCACATATTTTTATAATTTATTAATAAAAAATTATTGATACTAGAATGAAAGTGATAGGAAAAAGTATATTGAAGGCAAATATTTTTCACAAGTGGCTTATTATTTTCCTCAAGTTAAAAAAAAATAGCTTTTCAATGAAGTTTAAAAGATGCAGAGAGCAACTCTTATTTTCCCTTGTGATAAAAATGTGCAGCTTGTTGCCTTCTGTAGTTCTTCTTTCATGAAGAACACAGGAGAAAATCTATGAAAGAAAGAGGAAATAGGAGAAGAAATGTCTAGTAATTCTCCCAATGTTATTACATTTGAATGAATGAATTGTTTAGCTATTACTATTTAGTAAGGTCTAGGTTGGGAAGTACAGTTCACTTTTGTGAAAGCTTATCAATTGCAGCTTGAAAAGGAGCTAAAGGATGCAATTTAAAAGTATATATTTACAGGATCTCAAAAGAGCAACATTTCAAAGAAACTTTTTAGCCTGATCTCCCAAATTCATCTGAAAGCACAGAAATGACTAAATTTCTCATTTGAGTTACACAGTAAAGGGAAACATGCTAGTTCTCTTAAACCAAAGCTTTTCCATTTGATTTATCTCTTCTATCATAGGAGTTTATTCTTAAATAATTGTGTAATATCTGAGGATATCTATCTATTCCATTCACAGATGTCAGTTTAAAAACATTTTTATTTAATTTTTCCTTGACTCTAACCTCTTTAATCTATCATTTATTTCTTTGCTTTTCTTTGGAGTTAAGCTTCTTGAAATAACCCTCCAGATTTATTATGCCCCTTCCTTCTCTCCTATTCTTTACTTTGAAAAATTCTTATTAGAATTTGTTCTCCACACCTGTCTAAAAAACTTCACCCTCCCCATAAGGATCACCATGGTGCCTTAGCATGGTCAAAGACAGTGGTCAATTCTCCCTACTTACCCTTCTCATAGTTGATAATTCCCTCCTTCTAGATAACTTACTCCCTTAGAGTTCCAGGATCATGAGCCTGGGTTTTGTTCTCCTTTACTACTACTTACCATTACTTCTCAGACTTTGTGGCTGTGTCCACCTCCTCCAGCAGACTTCAAGTATTGGTGTGCCTGGCTCCTCTCTCTAGGATTGTTTTCCTAGTTACATTCTCTAGGTGATGCCATTCAAACCAATTTCGATAATTACCATCACTATGATAATGACTTGGAGAGAAAATAGAATCTTGAGACCCCAACCACACCATGCCAAAGGGAAGGTAAAACTTGGGAACTGAGTCACTAACACTGTTTTCCTGGGTCATAACTCATTTTATCTGTTTCCTATCTTCACATGCTTATTTTATCTTATGTAAAATGAAGATTTATCAAGCATGGAGAAAATGTATATTCGGCTTTTTCCTCTACTTTCTTGCTTTTCATGTAAAACGAAAATTTGCTAAAGCTAATCAGAGTCTCACAAGGATGTAATGTAACCATCTGCCTCAATGCCTACACTCCCGTCCCCATTTTTATTTTTAAAAATTTTTCTTGGTCTTTCCCCTTTGAATACTGAAGTTCCCAAAATCCTCTTTAGAAAAAGGAAAAGTCACAGAAATTCCTGTGAATTGTGTTTTTTTTTTTCTTTTTTTTGCAGGTGAGGGGGCACATCAGCAACCTTGGCAAAAATAAACCTCTATCAACTAACACCTGCCTCAGTCACTTTTTGGTTAACAACACCAAATCATTACCTCCAAATCTGGCGTCTTTCAAGTCTTCCATATCTATACCAGGTACCTGATACATATTTTAATGTGGAAAAATAATTTATGGCTCTTTACCCATATCCCAAATCCCAATTTGTTCCTTGTCAAATTGTCTCCCTTTCAGTAAATGGTGGCACTGTTCAATCAACATACGTGGACCCAAGATTGTGGAAACATTTTTATTTTCTCCTTTTCATCCAATTATACATTCAGTACATCATCGAGTACCATAAACTCTGTCTCAAGTATCTATTTCTTCTATGACAAACTTTCATTAGGAGGTGTGCAACAATTGTTATAATGGAACTGCTTACCAAGAGCTTTGTAGCTGGCCTCACTGCCTCTACTTTGGTTTCCTGTGCCTCACTGGCTATTCTTTGTTCTTTCTCTTTTTCCTGCTTGGGGAAGGTTTACCCAGTTATAGACGTGGCAGGATTTTTCTTACACTGTAATACTCACCTCTGATGGTGCCTCTGTAAGAAGCATGAACTGATTCGTCCACTTCTACCTTCAAGCCATTATCTTTCATTCCCAGAGTCAAATTAGCCTCTCATCTATATCTTAATTAACATTTATTGACTGGGTAAATTTACTGAACCTAAAATTTTTAGGTCACATAAGACATTTTCCTAACAAATATCTCAGGGATGTCCCAAGTGCAAATACGTGCCACATCACACAATTATTGATCCTTGCAAGGTCTTTTTTTGATTGTTTATGTGTGTTTGTGTCCATTACTTTCTCCCTGCAATCTGTAACCATCTATATCTATTTATATATGGTTATAGATCATTTCACTGCTATTACTACATTTGTACTTTTGTATAAATATTTTTTGCATAAAAATGAAATTGTGCTACATTATACTTATCTATTCTACTCCATTTAAGGACCATGTGTTTAATATGCATTCATATGTGTTTATCTTATTGGTTGCATCTATTTCTTAAGTAATACTCTGAGGTGCACATATTTCAAATTTAAAGTAGCTGATATTCCTCCAATGACCCACCACTGCAATCAACGCCACCACAAACATTTTAGATGTCCTCATATGAAACAGAGAATCTCCCTGTAAGATAAACTCACATGCATAATTGCTTCATAGTAGAATATGTATATGTCTAATTTAACAAGGCAGTGTTAGATTGCTGTTTAAGATAGCTGCACCAGACCACGGGATCATTCACAATGAGTGAGGAGCTTCACATCCCCACATCTTCTCCACACTTGGTTTTAAAAAGGATTCTAATTTTTTGTCTTTTTTTTTTTTAAGCTGGAGTTTCACTCCAATTCAAAACTAGAGTGCAATGGCATGATCAAGGCTCACGATAGCCACGACCTCCTGGGCTCAAACAATTTTCCCTAGGTGGTCTTCCAAAGTGCTGAGACTACAACAAGTCCCACCTTAATTTTTGTCATTCTAATGAGTATAAAGTAATATATATTGTTTAAAAGTTAACTGGTTCAATTAAAATTATTTTGACTGCATTTTCATGTTTGTTAGGTTTAAGAAATTTTTTTCTTCTCTAAGTTGTCTATTTAAATTATTCTATCAATTTGCTGTTGATTAAACAAATTATTTCCATGGGTATTAATTTCACATCAGCATTAGACTTTGTAAGTATCTTTTATTTTTTAATCTGTCAATTAATGGAGTCCACAGTATCCTTTATTGATAGAAATTCTTACATTTTAGATAATTGTATGTATAAATATTTTCTTAGGTGTTGAGCTTTTGGAGTTACTTTAATGAATCATCTAGGTAAAAAAAATCAGGCTACTTTTGTCTTTGATTAACATGATAATTTTTTACATTTCATTTTTTTCAACTTTATATATGGTGTTAGGTAGGAATCTATTTTAATATTTTTAATTTAATGTACTAGGTTTCCAATGCTTTTATTTTAAAAAGCCCATCCCCTCCATATTGATTTGAGATGTTACCATTACTTATAGTGAGTTTTCATATATACATGCAGAAATTCCTATTTTTTCCAGTATTTTGTTTGGCTTTGCTTGTGCCAGTAACATACTGTGATTTTGTTTTTCAATATTTTGTCCTTGTAGTTTCCTACTCATCTTTTCTTACTTAAATTAGCCTATCCATATATTTCCCTTGCCATTTACATTTTAGATTACCTTGTCCAGTTTTTAAAAATGTACCTTGAGAAATTTGGAACTTCACTGAATCAATATATAAATTTGAGAAGGAGTGATATATTTATAATGTCATCCCATTCAACAGCATGGGCTCTCTTAATTCAGATTATCTCCTATATTATTTCTACAGGTTTTATATTTTCCTCCATAGATATTTTGTGCATGTATAGCTAATTTCCAGGTAATCTTTACTCATTATTGTTAATGGTTGCTTATTTTTAATTACGTGTTGTAGCTAATGTCATCAATTGAGTTGTTTCTAAGCTGTAGACAGTTGCTAGATCACTTCCACAGTCTACTGTAGATTTAGCCAGTAAGAAGAGAAAAACCTACATGGAATTAGACATTTCTTACTCATGGCAGAGCAGAGTACATGTGCTGCATATTCCACTGGTTTTTCTTCCTCTCTGAAGTACTATGGACCCATGATAAACATATGGCAGAGCTGTGACACAGTTGAGGATTACTGAGTCTAGGACTCCCTCAGTTCTACGAGGTACTACTGGTAGGCATGCACCTTTTCCCCTTCAGAAAGATGCACTGTCTTACTATCTTGGAATATAACCAAATTTCATTCTGGGAAAGTGAGAGAAAGTCTTTAACTTTAAGTTGCAGAAATATTTTCTTATAAAAAAATTCTTTTTTTAAAAGTTTATCATTATTATTATTATTATTTTATGAAAGCATTCATCAAGATTTATTTCAGCCCATTGATCTTATCTAAAAAAAGATTCTTAAATTGGCTATAAATGCTTTAGCCCAGAAGACCTAGACTGTTCAGAAACATGAGCAGTGTTTCTAAATACCTAGCTATTTTTGATACGAAGAAATGCTATTAATTGATGTAGTTCCATCACAACACTGCTGAGAACTCTTATCACATCTAATCAGCTGATTCTTATCTTTTATTTTTTAAAGATAAAGAGATTTTTCTTCTCATATTTTCTAGTAGAGCATTTGGCAAGAATGTGTGTATTAATATAGTAACATAACTGATGGATTTATAACTGCTGTGTGCCAGACATTGGGTAAAAGCACTTCAAATTCTTTGCATCATTTTTGTGGCAGGTTTTATTAAATACCTTTTACCTGTGACAAAACTAAGGCCCAGAAGGAGGCAGTGAGTTTTCCAATGTTACTGAGCTTGTAAGTAGCAGAGTGTGGTTCCAATTTAGGACTATTGACTCCAAAGTACTTCTATAAACAGTATAGTCCAACCATTAAAAAGTCAAGTGGGATTTTAATAAAAAAGGATGCTGTTTTTCATCAAAAACTTTTTCTGCATCTAATGATATAGTCATGTGGTTCTTGTTTTTATATCTGTTGATGTATTTAATTACATTTATGGTCTTGTAAGTGTTGAACTAGCCCTTCATTCTGTGGATGAAGCCTACTTGGTCATGGTGAATGAATTTTGAGATATGTTTTTGGATCTGATTTGTTAGAATCTTGTTGAGGATTTTTGCATCTATGTTTATAAGGCATATTGGCCTGTAGTTCTTTTTTTGTTGTTGTTGGATCTTTACCTGGTTTGGATATCAGTGTGACGTTAGCTTTGTAAAACGATTTGGGGGATAATTCTATCTTTCTCAGTTGCCTGGAATACTTTCAATAGGATTGGTTATCAGCTCCTCATGGTACATTTTGTAGAATTCTGCTGGAAAGCCATTCATTCCAGGGCTTTTATTGTTGTAGACAGTTTTCTTATGACAGAGTTAATTTCCTGGGTTGTTATTGGCCTATTTAGTGTCTCAGTGTCCTCAGCTTGGGGAGGTTGTGTGATGTCAGAAACTCCTTCATTTCATTTAGGTTATCAAGTTTGTTTCCATGCAGGTGTACATAGTAATTTCTGATAATCTTTTGTATTTCCTCGGAGTTGGTTGTGATTTGATTTTTTGTGTTTTTGGTTGTGTTTATTTGGGCTTTTTCTCTATTTTTCTTGACCATTCCAGCAAGGGATCCATCAATCTAGTTAATTCTTTCAAAGAACCAGTTTATTGTTTTATTGTTGCTTTCTATGATATGTTTGTCTTCTATGTCCCATTTTTGGGCTCTTATTTTTGTGATTTGGGTTATTCTGCTAAAGTTAGGGTTTTGGTGGTCTTCTCTTTCTAGCTCCCTTAGGTGGTTTGTTAGGCTACCAACTTGTGATCTTTCCATTTTCTTGATGTGTGGCCATACAGAAATAAATTCCCCTCTTAGAACCATTTTCATGGCATCCCAGAAGTTTTGTTAAGATGTTTCTTCATTTTCATTTGTTTCCAGGAATCTTTTAATTCCTGCTTTGATTTCAGTGTTGACCTAGTAGTTGTTCGGCATCATGATGTTAAGTGTCCATGTCTTTGTGAGCTTTGGGGAAATGTTGCTGGTGTTGATACTTACTTTTATTCCACTGTGGTCTGAGAAAGTGCATGGCAATATTTCAACCTTATGGAATTTGTTTATTTTTGATTTATGGGAATAATGTGATTGATATCGGAGTACATTCCATGTGGTGATCAGTAGAATGCATATTCTGTGGTTGTTGTGTGGAAGGAACATACCTCAAAATAGTAACTGCCATCTTTGATAAACCCACAGCTAGCACATTGCTAAATGGACAGAAATGGGAAACGTTACCCTGAAAACTGGAGTAAGACAAGGCTGCCCACTTTCACCTCTCTTGTTCAACATTGTGTTGGAAGTCCTAGATAGGGCAATTAGACAAGAGAAGGAAATCAGGGATATCCAATACGTAAAGAGGAAGTCAAGTTATCCCTCTTTGCTGACATTTTGATCCTGTACCTCAAAAATCCAACAGAATCTGTCAAAACCTGCTTGCACTGATAAAGGACTTTGGCAAAGTCTCAGGGTACAAAATAAATGTGCAAAAGATAGTTGCATTCTTATACACCAACAACAAGCAGGCAGAGAATCAAATAAAAAGCACAATCCCATTCACAATAGCCACGCAAAAATGAATTACCTTGGCATCTTCCTAACCAAAGAAATGAAAGACCTTTACAATGAAAACTACAAAACACTGCTCAAAGAAATCTAAGAAGACACAAACAAATGGAAAAATATTCCATGCCCATGGAAACAAAGAATCAACATTGTTAAGATGTCTATCTTACCAAAGGCAATCTACAGATTCAATGCAATACCCATTAAATTACTGTATATCTGACAAAGATCTAGGATCTACAAGAAACTCAAACATGCCAAAAAAAAAAAAAACCAACACATTAAAAAGTGTGCAAAAGACATGTAAAGACATTTCTTAAAAGAAGTCAATTATCAACATCATTCTTCTCAGACCTGGAAATGACCACATAGAAATTCATATGGAAACATAAATGACCACGAATAGGCAAAACAATCCTTAGTAAAGGAGATATCACACTTCCAGACTTCAAACTTTACTATAAGGCTACAACAACCAAAACAACCTGGTATTGGTACAAGAACAGCAAATTCTCCATTTCTCAAACAACTCATCTTTGACAAAGTCTCCAATAACAACCACTGGGGAGAGGAGAACTTATTCAGTAAATGATGCTGGAAAAACTGGCTGATCACATTCAGAAGATTGATACAGGACCCCTACCTATCACCATACACAAAAATTTACTCCAAATGGATCAAAGACCTAAATGTAAAACCTCAAACTATAAGAATCTTAGAAAATGCAGGAGACAACCTTATGAAAATTGGAACTGGTAACTGATTCCTGATCAAAATACTAAGTGCCCATGCCATAAGAAATAAGATAGACAAGTGAGATCTTATCAAACTGACTAGCTTCTGCAAAGCAAAAGAAACCATCAAGAGAGCAGGAAGGCAGTCCACAGAATAGGAAAAAAATATTTGCCAACTGTATATCTGACAAAGACCTAACATCTAGGATCTATAAGAAACTCAAAAAAAATCACATTAAAAAGTGTGCAAAAGACATGAAAAAACACTTTTTAAAACAAGACATATGGGCAGCCAGCAGACACATGAAATTGTGCTCAGCCTCACTAATCATCAGAGAAATACAAATCAAAACCACAATGAAATACCCCCTAACCCCAGTAAGAATGGCTATCACTAATAAAACAAACAACAGATGCTGGCAAGCATACAGTGAAAAAAGAGCGCCTCTGCACTGCTGGTGGGAATGCAAACTAACGCAACCTCTTTGGAAGACAGTGAGGCGATTTCTGAAAGAACTAGAAATTGACTTTCCATATGATCATTAATCCCCCTATTGGGAATATACCCAGAGGAACTCAAATTATTCTACAAAATACATACCTGCACACGCACGTTTGTTGCAGCTCTATTCACAATAGCAAAACCAGGGAACCAACCATGCTGTCCATCGAAGCTGGATTGGATTTTAAAATGTGGTATATGTACACAGTGAAATATTATGCAGCCATAATGAAGGACAAACATATGAACTTTGCAGCAACTTGGATGGATTTAGAGTCGATCATACTCAGTGATCTATCACAGAAACAAAGAACAGAGTACCATATGTTCTCACTCATAAGCGGACCTTGAACAATTACCATAATACTATAAGAAAGGAACTGGCAGTAGTGGGAAACTGCCAGGGGAGGGAGGGTGGGATTGCCAGTAGAGGGAAACTGCCAGGGGAAAGAGGGGCACACCATATCAACAAGGGTGCCTGCATAATGAACATTTTTATGCCTTACCCTGAATTGTAACTGACATCTTTAAAATAAAATAAAATAAAAATAATAATTCCCAAAAAGTCAAGTGAAGCAGTTTAATTTATTAATTGCCTGTTGATCACTTCATGTTATTATGCATATTATGACAATACTATTTCCCTGCATTATAATTCGCTCTTTTAATTAACAAATTTAAAAAAATTCTAATTAGAAGAGTTTTATTCTATATGTCTATGATAACTGCTTTGGTTTTCATTGTTCTGATTTTTTTTTAATGAAAATTAAAAAATTCACTTTCTTCCACAGCATTTATAGTTTTCTCTTACGTATTAACTTTGTCATTATTTATCATGGTAGATTTTCCAAAATCTGAGTTTTGTTCTTATTACTTTCATTCTTTAGAATTCTTTATTTTCGGTGTTGAATTTTTATCTCACTTTTTAAAATGTCTTTCGCGACCTCACCCCAATTCTTTTTGTAAAAATATAATTAATTTTTTTGTTAGGTGTGTCTATTTTTTCTCCTTATTTATTTCTTTTTAGGGGGATGGTATCTATCCAGGAATGCTAAATTTTTGCTCCTAAACTATTCTTCTGGTTACTGTAGCAGGTCATTTTTAGATGGCTATGCTTTCATTTAGTCTTCATCATAATATATCTTTCTTTTTCTCTCATCCACCAGCACACATCTACTCACACAGAGAGTCTTTATGGACACTGGCTTTTGCGGAGACTCTCACTCTCCGACCTCTCCCGTCGCCGTCTTGCTGGAAGTCCAATTTTAAAAGCCTATTAATTCATGTGGAACAAATAGTTCAATTCATGCAAATCCCAAATGAATGACAAGGGAGAGAAGCACATTCAAAAGAACGGCCAAGAACAGAATGATTTTACTTTGTCCAGGCAAAACAGCAACAGACAGTTTTGATATGAATCAAGAAACCAATTGCGTCTATAACGTTGTTGTTTCTTATGCTTTTAAAAAGAGATCCCTTTTTAATAGTTTTTTCCAACTCGTGTTCTACTTCTTATATTTGGGGAGTGTTGCCAACATATGATCCTTGCTCCTAACACAGCTCTTATTTAAAGACATGATTCCCTTGAGGGCTGGTGGTTCAGCATCCTGCTCTTCTGGAATATTATCTTGTGCCCCAGTTTGCCTTACTCATTCCTTACTGATGATTTTCAGAAACAAACAAACAGAAAAATAAACATTTGATTTCCAGAAGATAATAATTCCAAACTCTACTTGGAGCAAATATACCTTTTTTTTTTAAATTCTACTTCACGATTTTGTCTGGCTGACCTTATCATTCTAATATCCTTGCCAAGCACTAGCATCCTGGGAATTCCATTGTCCATTCCTACAAAAGAAGAGACCTTTATGTGTTAAAATGTTGCTGTAATTTATCAGGTGGCACCAATGCTTTATGCCATTTTATTAACCTATTTTATCCACCTATTTTCATACCACGCCCGGCTGATTTTTTGATTTATTGTAGAGATGAGGTCTTGCTGCCCAGGCGGGTCTCGAACCCGCGGGCTCAGGCAATTCACTCACCTCAACCTCCCAAAGGCACGGGATTACAGGCTGAGCCACCGAGCCCGGCTCTCAAAATTCTTTTTTCTTTTATTCTTATTAAATAGAGACGTCCATATCTACAGAGTCAAAATTAAAAGTAATGGCTTCTAAATATATATATCTAAAAATAATCCCTATGGATATTTCTAATATGCATCTAAGTTTGAGAGCAAATAGTTTGCATGTAGATTATTTTTGAAACGATAGATAAAAACTTGCTGTCCTAAAACAACTATTTTTTTTTAATTCACGGTTATATTCTTGGTGTTCAGCTAGTCACTCTGCTTTTGTTTCAATAGAATACACTCACCATTAACACTTCTAAACTGTTTCTTCACCTTTCATTTAGTCCATAAAAATTGATCTTTCTTTTCATAAATTTATGAAAACATAAAATCATAAAGAACAAAAATGATATCTTTATTATCACAATTGAATATCTTCAAGGGGAGGCTCCCCCAAAAACCTGGAATCATTTTTTTTGGAGGGTGGGCTTTTTGTAGTACAGGCTTCTGCCACTAAGTAAATGTTCTGTTGACACCAGTGTACCAGCTAGCATTGTTGTGAGAGGCTTCTTTCGGCTTCAGTGATTTTTTTTTTTTTTTTTTTTGAGAGTCCTATGTGTTTGGCCATTTCATGATTCGTGATCTACAAGTGTACCTGCCTACACCAAACTGAGTGTTCAGCTGTTTTTGACCCAAAATGACATGACCTCCATGTTCCAACCCTCCTTATTCACCCAATCTCACTGTGAGCGACTTTTAGTTTGTTTCCCTGGATGAAAAAAAATCCTCAAAGGGAAACCTTTTGCCAATGTGGAAGAGGTGAAACAAAAAAAGAACAGAAGCATTAAAAGGCATCAAAACTGATGAGTTCAAAGATTGTTTTGAGCAGTGGAAAAACTGTCTTGATAGGTGTATTGTATCAGATAGAGAGTACTTTGAAGATGACTGAAGTTTAAATAAGTAAGAAAACATACACAATTTTCAATAGATACATACCAGGATGTTTTTATTGGAGGGTCCCCCTTGTAGCCTGACTTGATCTCCTACATATTATACATACAATTTTTCTGTGAATTGGTTTTTAAAATATTTGAAACATAAAAAATTTAAAATCCATTGTAATTGCAATCAACCATAAATAACAATCACTCATATTCAATACCTTTATGTATGCATCTATTTGCAACTTATTTTACACAATAATAATAGCAAACAGGTTAAATACTACTTTGAAAAGTTATTTAATACTAACAGCACTGCCCCCCATGAGGTTGGTGCTATTTTAATGTCCTTTTAAAGGTAAGAAATTTGAATCAAACAGATGAAATAAGTTAGGTAAAGACCCTTATTACTAAGAAAGGGAGTTAGACAATGAGTTTTGCATCCTGTTCCAAATATCATGCACTCAAAGATTACATTTTCCTTGTGTGCAAAGCATTTATATTCTGTTTCTTTGTTTTTATTCCTGCTGTTTAAAAATACGTTGATATATTTTATCCTATTAAATAAGCTACCACCATACCATTTTAATTAATTTTATAGAAGTACCATTTATCTTACTAATCACTTATTACTGGGCTAAATAAAATCTGTAAATATATGTTTTTTTATTTATTATAAATTCTTATAATTAGGCTATTTTGTAAACAATGAATACATTTTCTAAACACTTGATGCGCTTAAAAGAGATTGTGCTCCCAAAAGAGATTGTGTCATTTATCACATCACCACATTCACTTATTGTTGCATTTCCTCATTCTTTAAATGTCCTTATTTTGTATTTCAATAATATTATATTTTTGAATTTTTAAAATTTTCCTTAGTATTTTTGGTCTTCTCTTTACGCTTTTTAAAATTGACAAAAATGATATATAATTGTAGTATTTAATGTGATGTTTAGAAACATTACGGAATGTCTAAATAAAGCTAGTTAGCATTTGCATTACCTCACACACTTATGATTTATTTGTGGTGAGAACGCTGAAAAGCTTCCGTGTCAGCAATATTCAAGTATACAGTACATTGTTACCGCCTCTAGTCACTATGTGGTACAATAGATCTCTTGAACTCCTACTCTTAATTAGTAATTCTTAAACTTGAAAATCCATATCGATATAATTAGGGAGGATATAAGGAACACTGAGCAAGATATTCTCTCTCTCTCTCTCTCTCTCCCCCTCAACCCCCACAACACACAGATATCCTACTCCATAAAGGTGGCACACACACACACACACACACACACACACACACACACACACACACACAGGTTCATACAACTCTTGTAACTTATTTGCTACCAAAGATAAGGCTTCTGCAGAAAAAAAATAAACATATTAGCAGATGTCTGTTACAAATTCTAATATAAGTAAATATGAACATAAATTGTATCTTTGTCATGTATTAGAGAAAAGTACATATCTTCACTAGCTATGATAGAATTTTAAGGCTAGGTATCTATTTCCTAATTTAGGAAAAAACTGTTTTTGAGAAGCCTGGGTTTCACAAGTTGGAATAATTATAGATACACATAACAAACATTTCTTTTAATTAAAAATATTTCTATACAATATTTTTCTAGTTTCACTGAAGAAATGCTAACATAATTAAGGTATAAAATCAGTTTTTCTGTTTATGAAGAATTGAGGGAACTAAAAAAACCATAATACCAATTTCTATTTGCTGACTTTGTGGAGCAAAATGAAGAGGAAACATATACATTTCTAAATGAAGGTGGTATTAGAATAAAAAATTAGAACTGGAAAGTTTAGAGTTGACAATGATACCAGTATATTAAAAGAAGTTTCAGATTCATGGTTGTAAGTTTTTGGATGCAAGTCAATTGTTCAACAATTTTTTTTTTTTTTTTTTGAGTTGGTATCTCACTGTGTCACCCAGACTGGAGTGCAGTGGCAGCTCCCGGCCTTGACCTGCTGGGCTCCAGCGATCCTTCCTCCTCAGCTTTCCAAGTAGCTGGAACTACAGGCACGCGCTACCAGGCCCGACTAATTTTTTGATTTATTGTAGAGATGAGGTATCACCAATTTGCCCAGGCGGGTCTCGAACCCGTGGGCTCAGGCGATTCGCTCGCCTCGGCCTCCCAAAGCGTGGGATTACAGGCTGAGCCACCGAGTCCTGCTAACAATTCTTAAAATCATGTTCCAAGCTTTGCTCTGTGCAGACACAGAGTTCAAGTTCAATTTTCTACCTCTGTAGAGTTTTGTTCAAGGAGTACAAAACACAACAACAACAAAAACACAACCTGTTGAAAATTCTAGAGCCAAGTGGCTCTGGTGATGGGACAGAAAGCATAACATCTCAACGGTTCTTAAAGCTTTGTTCTTTCTTCCTTTTCCAAATTCTCTGTAGTAATTTTATAACTTTAGAGAGCTGTTTTGTCAGGCAACGGTGACTCAAGCTGAAAAGAAAGAACTGGAGTAAAAGAAACTAGGAGAATACATTTTGTTCCTTTTTTTTTTTTTTTTTACCACCATGAGATATGTTATTCTGTGAAAAAGGGTAAAAAGAGGGATAAGAGAACAAAGCATGATGTAAGTTATGTTGGATACAATAAGAATATCAAACATAAATTGTGGAAATTAACCATTTTCTGCTTAGTTTGAGGAAATGACGGCAATTGTTGACAAAAATGATTGAAATGGGCAGTTAATACTCACTGTTGTATTTTCTTGTTAGAAATATAGTGAGTGACAAGAAAGAAAATTGCTGCATTCTATATTCTGCTTCTTTCTCTTATGCTGCAAGTAAACTTAGATTCCTTTCTCAATTTTCAGTCACTGAAGTGGGTAGGATTTACTTCAAGTAGTTGTTTTTGAAATTGTTTTCAATTATCTCAATAAGCTTGTTTCTTCAGGCAGCTGAGAATTTGACTTTCTAGAGACCTCTATTTGAGATAAATTGGCTCACCAATGCCTAAGTCTGAAGGATAATACATCAACTCAGACATTTTTTCAGCGTTAAGGAGGAAAAAATGACTGCTTCCGCAATGGTAGACACTCAACTTGACAACAGACAAACTCTTTTATTCTGTGTTGCTGATTCAATCAACATCCACTGAGCAAAAGAGGACCAAGCCCAGTGTTAGGTAGGTGTCATGGCAATATAAGAATTCATGATATAGTATCTGAACTCAAATGAAAATATTGGCGTTCTCTTCAACAAGCAGAGAATTCTTTATTCCAAGACTCACAGAGAAGATCCATTGATTTAGATGGTTGAACTCAGTTACAACTGAACAGGAAGAGGATTAGAACATTCCCTGCGGCTGAGATATATTGTAATTAAAACAGAACAATAAAATTCGTTACAATCTTCCCTGATTATGTCATTGAAATTGCTTTTGAAATTCATGTTATTAAAGGCAATGCATAATCTTATTTCCTCATTTTGTCAGATCTACTTGCAGAATTTTTTGTGTTTAGCCCTTTACCTGAGTCGAAACACCACTTGGCTTTCACACATCAGTGCCTTCCTTTACATTTCTTATTGTTCGCCCACAGCATATCTGGAAGACATCACCCTGAGACACCCCCAGCAAGTGATTGTGTATGTTGAACTCCACACATTGAGAGTCTTATTCTTGCCCTTCTCCAGTCGCACCATTCCTCAAAAGGCAAGAAATGAGTGGGAGGCACAGTGAGCATGACCACCTGGAGCCCGTGATCTCCCTTCTAGAATAAATCTCAGTGATCCTGAACACCAGAAATCCTTCCGCCATGTACAGTCTAGACTAAATCATAGGTATTTGTGAGTTTTTTCCCCTTATCTATTCTTCCATGAAAGGGCTGTGCACATTCAGGCATATGTGCAGGTTTGGAGAGTTGCCGTGGAGCAGATGTTCGGAGCAAAGGAGTTGAACAAACCACATATTTTCAGTCAAAGGTGAGCACCATCACCTGCAGGCATGTGAGCACACTATGGTGTAAGAAGGATGGGCTGTGAACTTAGATCTTTGTTTCTACTCTTTTCTTTAAGATACATAAGAAACTTATAAGAGTGACTGCGTTTGAGGAGCTCTAATTTACATCCCAATAAAGTAGCAAAAAATAAATCTCACAGAAGAAAGTCAAGATTATATATATGATATATGGTATTATATATGATATATATGATCATGACATTATTTATATTTTCAAATCACATAGCTCTATTATATTCCATTTTTAATAACCTATAATATATACATATTTTAAATTATAATTATTTACCATATATTTAATGCTCAGCATCAGTTCTTATGTTGATGTCTCTCTATTATTTTGGTTTGCTAAAATGTTCTCTCTCGTAGTCTTTTTAAACGAGCATGTGGGAACAATAATGCTTAAAGATACCCAGGGAAAATGATTGATAACATTTTGCACCATTAATGAACGAAAACTGATATTAGTTTAATTGTTGAACAGAGATAGATAGATGATAAATAGATGATAGAGAAAACAAAATAAATAAATAATATTTATCCTCATGAGATGTGATGGATGTTCACCTTGACTATTCCATTTTGTATTTTTGCAAACTTGTGAAATGAAGTAAATTGATTTCACTACCCATGAGTGGGTTAGATTCTGAAGATCACCGCATCAAGAAATAACATGAAATGGGATAACTTTTCTGGACCTGTAAAATTAAACATACCAAAGCCATAAAAACGGGCACATCATCCTTGCTATGGCCAATCTACTCCTGTCCCGTGGCCTCCTCTCCTTCCACTTCTCCGTTTTCATTGTCATTCTTATATTTCTCCTCCTACTTTCTTCAGCTCACACACTTACCCTAAATTCCCACATAAGATTTCATAAAGAAAATGTGACCAAAAACTTAAATTAAGATAAGCCATGTGTGTAGCCTTGACTAGGACAGGTATTTTTTCAGGGAACTACTAGAAGGCAGCTGGCGAGAGCTCGCAGCCTGGACTCTGAGATTTTAAAGCACTTCCAGCTCTTGTGAGTCAGCCTCACATGCTATTTTTAGGCTAAGAAAACATCATATGGCTATTATATAAAGCTCTTACAGGTTTTCTAAGGTTAGGCACAATATTTAAATGGTTATTCCACATAATCAAGGTGATTAGAGTTTTCTTATATTCAAAAAGTGTGACAAAGTGTCCCCTAGGAGATAGAATTTACTGCGAGAACCTGAAGTTTGCATTTCAGAACTTTAAGGAGTTTAAATTATCAAGATTAATATTATACTAAAGAGGTTTTGCATTGATACATGGTAGAATATCAAAACACATGACTATAGGCAATAGGTGTGTTTTCTTGAGCATATGCTCTGTGTGATTAGGACACTGAAACCATTAAAATGTGTAGATTAAATATTCAAGCTAAAGCTTTTCTTGTCTTTTCATGATTTCACCAGGCTGTTGTTTACCATTTACTCATTTTTTAAAAAAGAAACATCTAGTTGCAGTCTAACAAAATATTCGAAGCAACTTCATGCCAGAATTTCACTTTTTTTCTACAAGTTCTTCTTACCACAAGTTAACACAGACTGTCATTTTAATAGCTTATTAATATAATGTCTTCTCATTAATACCTTTTATGTCCCATAACTGAAAACGTTCTGATAAAAGGAATCAGCAAGCTAATACTATTCTAAATGCACATCCTAATTATCTTCCCTATTAGTCATAGAACAAGAAAAAATTTAAAAGAACTACCCTTCAGGTTGTGGACAGAAGGAAAATGAACTCAGATTCATTGTTCAATTGTCATGGGTCATTCACTTGCTGTGACCTGGTCTAGCTGTTTCTGTGGTTTACATGTTAAGATATGATGATGCAGATTTGTTTTGAGTAAAGTAAGTTCCCATCACAAGCTTTGCATTACTACCATTTTTAATTTGTGTATCATATCCATGTGAACAGTAGAAGGTTTAATTTGCATTGATTTAAATAAATTGCTTAAGTGTAATTTATTTTCCAAATGTCTTATTCTTTCTCTCAAGAAAGTGTGTCTGTTTATTCTTTTTCTTGATATCCATCTCTTGTATATGTGACCATCAATATGAGCTATTCTATATAGATACACTCATTCATATTTATCTCAATTTACTAATATCTGCACTCTAATTAAATTTATAGCATCTCTGCAATGACAGTTCAAGCAGAACTTACGGCTTTTTCCATTAAATCCTAGCTAATGATCGCAGAAAAGAAGCAGCATCTATATAAAAGACATCCTAGTCATATTGCTTGTGTATAAACACATATTTCATTGCACAGGATTCTTGTTATCCTTCCACAAAAGCCCCAAATAAATTAAAGATATAAAATCACTGATACAAGTCAGCTTTGTCCTTCAATCATAATTCAGTTTCTTTCTTTTTTCTGATCTTATAGCCTGGGGGTTCTAAAAAAAGTTTTTAGAATAAAACTTTATTTTCTCTGAACCTAAGGATATAGTGCCCATTCATTGCTAGAAAAGGCAGCATGTTCTATTTCTCTGATCTCATTTCACTAGGGCTTACATTTTCAGCCATATCACTAGGAAGAACTGTGAATGCAATCCTCTATTTATTCTTGTTCAAAGAATTTTTTTAAATTAGAAAAAGAACACACTTTTTTTTTTTTTTTTTTACTTAGCTCCATGCCCCATATCCTTCCCTCCTTCTTTGTTTCTTAATCTTTAATAAAAAGCACTAGAATGTCCATGGGATTCTCTGTTTATAAATCAAGTAATATAGTGTATATGTAATAAAATCATTCCCTGAGCCACACCATTTTATTACCAGTCTCTCTTCTTGAGTGCGGAAATTTTAGTCATTTTTCTTTCTGTTTACTTCTATAACATTGAATGTTGGGCGCCTATTTCTGGATTAGCAAATTGTAGACATTATCAGTTGAGTCTCCTCTATGAAAGTTGATTAATTTGTTCATTTATATAATGCTCATCTTCCTCTTTCAGTACCTTTCTCAACTTTTAGTAGTTACATTATTTATTTTCTTCTTTCACTTGACATTCAAACTTTATAAAGAAATCTCTATCACTTGCTTCTTCATTTGCACAATACTTCCTAGTTCTTTACTATGTAAGAAAGTAATCTCATACCTCTATGTTTTCCTCTTATTGAATTGTATTAAGATTTAAATTACAATTTTCAGTAGATAAAACTTGTATATATGTGTCCCAGACCAGCTGAAGCTGGGAGACAGAACAGAGAACTGAGAAGACAATCCATGTAGACATTCATAGAAAATGTGCTTCTCCTCCCCGACACAAGGGGTAGGGACTCAGAGAAGAGAAAGATAGAGATAAAGGTAAAGAGAGATATGAAATATTAGAACCAAGAAGGGAGAGAAAACTGCCCAGAAAAGCTGACCGCTAGGCTTTTAATAGGTTATATCCCTATTGTTTGTAAAACTGGCTGTTGGGCTTTAAACAATAGACAAATCTCTAGAATATCTCTGGTTACCAGTTTTCACATTCTGATGAAAAAAAAGAAGGTTCTCGTTCCATTCTCAAATAATTTGAAGACAGTAGTGAACTAAATCTAGCTAAAGCAACAAACATGCATGTACAGCTGCTACAGATAGATTTACTATAATGAATGGACAGTTATAGTAAACAGTTCATTCGTTTACTATAACGAAATACCTGAAGCTGAATGACTCATAAAGAAAACTTTATTTGACTCAGAGTTCTGCAAACTGTACACGAAGTATGGCACCAGCATCTGCTATTGGTGAGAACCTCAGGAAGTTTCTATTCATGGCAGAAAAAGAAGGAAAGATGACATGTGACACGGTGAGAAAGGAAGCAAGAGATGAGCAGGAAGGTGCAATACTCTATAAAAATCAGTTCTTTCATGAACTAATAGCCAGAAAAAAGGCACCAAGCCATTCAGGATGGATTCATCCCCATGACACAAACACCTCCCACTGGACTCCACTTGCAACATTAGGGATGCAATTTCAACATGAGATTTGCAGGGTACAGACATCCAAACTATATCAACTTAATACCAGAAACCTGACAAAAGGCATTATACATATTTGGGAGGTATAAATATCATTTCTTATAGTTTCTACTATTCTTTAACACACAATGATTGATATAACTTTGCAAAACACAAGAAATGTAAGGAGGCAAGAAAATAAAACCAATGGTTAAGAGATAAAGCATTTAAAGGGAAGAAGATCAAGAGGTGGCTTGGATGTTGGTTTCAGCAGGCTTGTGAATGTCAAAGTGTCTTGTGAAGAAGGCAAAGATATGTATGTGCATGTGAAGATTTTTTTTTTTTAATTTTTATTTAAGAATGCTTTTTTTTTTTTTTGAGTTGGAGTCTCACTCTGCTGCCCAGCCTGGAGTGCAGTGGCATGCTCATAGCCACCACAGCCTCGACCTGCTGGGCTCCAGCGAGCCTTCCTCAAAGTAGGTAGAACTACAGGTGTACGCTACCACACCTGGCTAATTTTTTTTAAAATTTCTTTATTGTAAAGATGAGGTCTCTCCAAGTTGCCTGGGTGGGTCGCGAACCTGCGGGCTCAGGCAATCCACCCACTTCTGCCTCCCAAAGTGCAGGGATTACAGGCTGGGTCACTGAACCCGTCCTGAAGATTCTTAACAGAAAGATAAAAATATGAAAAAACAAAAATGCTATATCTGAAAAGTGTAGTATTAGAGATAAAGTCTTATGATGACTATAGCAAAGTATCAGTAAATTCAAAGAAAAGATAAGAGCAAGTATTTAAATGGAATAGAAACATACAGTGGTCTGTAGGATAATATCAAATGATCTAATAGATCATATGGTCACTTAGGCCTATTAAAATCTTCCTAACTGTTGACTGCTCAGATTAAAAGTAATATTATAGGTGCTGTAGAATTGATATCATATGGAGATATGAATTATGTGATTTTGAACAATAAAGTAGAACAAAGTAAGGAAAGCATTTTTTTTTTTTTGAGTTGGAATCTCACCCTGTTGCCCAAACTGGAGTGCAGAGCCACGCTCATTGCCACCCCAGCATCGAACTGCTGGGCTCCAGCAATTCTTCCGCCTCAGCCTTCTAAGTAACTGAAACTACAGTGTGTGCTACCATGCCTGGCTAATTTTTTTATTTATTGTAGAGACGAGGCCTCACCAAGTTGCCTGGACTGGTTTGGAACCCACAGGCTCATGCAATCCACTCACGTTGGCCTCCCAAGGGTTGGGATTATAGACTGAGTCACTGAGCCTGGCCAGGAAAGCATCTTACTATAGGGTTCCTACATTGCTACAAAGTGGTTGAAAATATTTTTCAACATACCTAGTAATAAGCTAAAATTGAGCACTATGCTTCCTAAAGTAACCTACAACAATTAATAATGTAAAGATGCACAATAAAACATCAAAAAAGACAAAAAAAGAAATATGAAAGAACATGATTTACTAATAAGGCACAAAAGCAGGAATAAAAAAATCTATCTAAGAAAAAAACCAGTATGTTTGACTTAATCTTCAGAATGCCAATAATTTCATCAAAAATTAAAATTCAGAGATTTTCAGATGCCAAATAGCAAGGCTCAACTGCGTTATTTACAAGAAAATATTTTAAACATACTCAAAAGTTTTTTTCAAAGGATGGAAAATTTCTATCAAATTAAATATACACATATGAAAACTGGGATGCTCACTAGGAAGGACCTACAAAAAATATTAGGTTTTGGAGGACGGGCCCCTCATACCGGCTTCCCCTGCAAGATAAATGTTTTAGGAACCCATCGGCATCCGTGTGCCAGGTAGCATTGTTGTGAGAGGCTGATTTTGTCTTCAGAGAATTTTTTTTTTAACTTTTGGAGATTTATACAACGTGTTTGCCAATTTCATGTTGGGCGATTTTTTTTTTAACTTTTGGAGATTTATACAAAGTGTTTGCCAATTTTGTGTTGGGTGATTTACAAGTACCTCTGCTCACACCAAGCTGAGTGACCCAAAATGCCATGACTCCCATGCCCACCCTCCCTAGTCCAGATCTAGCCCCAAGCACCTTTTTTTGGTTTGTATTCCCAGATGAAAAACGTTCTCAAAGGGAAATGTTTTGCCGATGCAAAAGAAGTGAAACAAAAAATGACAGAAGCACTAAAAGACACCAAAACTGATGAGTTCAAAAGCTGTTTTGAACAGTGGAAAATCTGTCTCAAAAGGTGTATTGCATCAAACAGAGAATATTTTGAAGGTGACTGAAGTTTAAACATGTAAGAAAAAATACACAATTTTTTATCAATAAATTATGGATTTTTGTCCCCTTCCTTGTATATTGATGTCAGACAAATCAAACTGTAAGAAAAATGTAATACCAGCATGAACTTGATATGAAACCTGTAAAATATATCACTTCCTCCAAAATGACTTACATATCTGTAAACATAAATGGAAAAGCATTTAAGAAATATTCACAAATTGAATACAGCAATATATTAAAGGAGTAATTATCATGACCAAGTGTACTAAACTTCATCAAAATTTAAAACATGGCCAGGCACAGTGGTTCACACCTATAATCCCAGCATTTTCAGACATGGAGGCAACAGGATTACCTGAATCCAGGAGTTTGAGACCAGCTTGGACAACATAACACAATATCATCACTACAATAAATCAAAAAATTTAGCCAAGCACAGTGGTACACACCTGTAGTCCCAGCTACCTGAAAGGTTAAGGTGGAAGGATCGCCTGAATCCAGCAGATTGAAGCTGTAGTGGCCATGAATGTGCCAAGGCACTCCAGCCTGGGTGACAGAGTGAGACTCCAATTAAAAAAATAAAAATGAAAAGCAAAAAAATACTAACGAGTCATTAATAAAATAGTAGAAAAGCTAAGTAGAAGAATATATGTGCAATACAACTGACAAAAATATTTTACTTCCCAAATCTATGGACAAAACATTTGTACAGACATTTCATAAAGAAAAACGGCCAATAAGCACAAGAAAAGATTATCAGAATTATTAGTCATCAGAAAAGAAAAAATAGAAACCACATGACTTGTCCTATGAGCCAGAATGAGTTGTTAAAGATATGACAGAACCCCGTGCGGTGGTTCAAGCCTGTAATCCCAGAACTTTGGGAGGCAGAGCCGAGAGAATTACCTGAAGCCTGGAGCTTGAGACTACCCTGGGCAACAAGGTCAGACATCCTCTCTACAAAAAAAAAAAAAAAAAAAAAAAAATCAGCAAGCGTGGTGGTGCACGCCTGTGGATTCAACTACTTGGAAGGCTGAGGAGGAAGGATCTCCTGAGCCCGACAGGTCAGGACTGTGGTGGCTGTGAGCAGGCCACTGCACACCAGCCTGGGTGACACACTCACAAAAAAAAAAAAAAAAGAGAGAAAGAAAAAAAAAATCAAGTACTGTTAAATATGTGAGGCAAACACAATTATCATATATAGTTGATCAAAGAGCAAAATGATATAGAGACGGGAAAATTGTTAGGTGTCGTATTGTAAATTAAGCATGTATATTACATTAAGACACAAAAATTTCAGCCCTAGATATTTACCTAAGAAAAATAAAACTTTATATCCATGAAGGAAAAAAAATGTACCATGAATAATCACAGAAACTTTATTCATTGTAACTTAGAATGGAAAACAACCCAAAACCTATCAGTAGGGGAATGAGTAAATAGATTGTGGTATATTCATACACTGAAATACTATTAAGAAAAAAAAACTACTGATACTACAACATGTATGCATCTCAAAAATGTTTTGCTGAAAGTCACAAAAAAGCACATACAGTGTAACATAGTTACATAAAGTTCTATGGTAAGCAAAGATAGAAATTTGATAAATTTCTACCACAGAAGGCTGAAATCAGAACAGTAGTCGCCTGAGGTTGGGCTCCAGAGTTGACCAGAAATGTACACCACAGAAGTGTCTAGAGCAATTAAAATGTCTGCATTGTACTAGGGATGTGGGTTTCATGCATATATATATTTTAAAAACATATACTTTATACTTAAGCTCTATACAAACACTCTATTAAGTCTCAATAATAGGGAAATAAACATTCATCACATTTAATTTTTATATAAACGTTGTGCACTACACATCAATTTTCAGACTTCATTCTACTGGGTTGATATGACCTCTCTAGAAGAATAAATCTCCCAAAAAGGAGATACATTTTTTTTTTTTTTTTTTTTTTGAGTTGGAGTCTCACTCGGTCGCCCAGACTGGAGTGAAGTGGCCGCTCCCGGCCACTGCAGCCTCGACCTGCTGGGCTCCGGCGATCCTTCCGCCTCAGCCTTCCGAGTAGCCAGAATTACAAGCATGCACTACCACGCCCGGCTGATTTTTTGATTTTATTGTAGAGATGAGGTCTCGCTGTCCAGGCGGGTCTCGAACCCGCGGGCTCACGCAATCCACTCACCTCAGCCTCCCAAAGGCGCGGGATTACAGGCTGAGCCACCGAGCCTGGCTATTCTTTATTTTTTATTCAATTAGTTGATCAAGGTAATAATAAATTTTGGTTTGCTTCATATTCAAATAAGCAATGCATAAATGATTCATCAAACCACAACGTCTTCCTATACTTTTACTCTTTATGTTTTGCTGATGAGTGAAACTCCTAATTCTTAAAATGATTTTTCAAAACCTACTATCCTAAGTTGAGCTGATCACCTACTAGGCTGGCTGCACATGGATCATCCTAGAAGACTTCCACACTTAATTGCATTGCATGCTTTTACTTTACTAATATAGTCTCTCAAGATGTTTCTTTAGAACATGCGCATTGAAGTTAAATTTATTGAGCAATTTTAGAGTCCAGTGGTAATAATAAATCTGAAGCTATTCCTTTTTTTCTTTCTTTCTTTCTTTTTTTTTTTTTTTTGAGTTGGAGTCTCACTCTGTCGCCCAGACTGGAGTGCAGTGGCCGCTCCCGGCCACCGCAGCCTCCACCTGCTGGGCTCTGGCGATCCTTCCGCCTCAGCCTTCCAAGTAGCTGGAACTATAGGCACGCGCTACCATGCCTGGCTAGTTTTTTGATTTATTGTAGAGATGAGGTCTCATCAAGTTGCCCAGGCAGACCTCGAACCCGCGGGCTCAGGCAATCCACTCACTTCAGGCTCCCAAGGCACGGGATTAAAGGCTGAGCCACCAAGCCTGGCTAGATATGCCTTTCTAAGTCATCTATGTTTTATCTACCACCCTCAACTAATGTGAGCAGTTTCAATGTCTCCTTTTTAACCTGTGCATTCAAAAAGTTTCCATTAGGTCTGGGTGTAAATTTTAAAATATATATATTCTTATGTCCTTCGGCAGACTCTTTAAACTGGACTTCTGTCTTCCTTGAGCATACGTGATTCATTTTTTCTCTTTCCTACTTCTTTTCCCTCTCGCTTTCTCTCTCTCTCACTCTCCATTTTTTTTTTTCTGATAATTTCGTTCTCTTCAATTATTCCTGCCTGGAACTACCATATTAAGATGCCATTTCTTCTGCATTAATCCTCTCTGTGTCCTGGTTTTTTGTTTGTTTGTTTTGTTTGTTTGTTTGTTTTATATATTCTCCAGCTTGTATCCTATTTTATGAGAGATATTTTCACACTATAAATCCTCATTAGGCTGAATGTTTTACCTCCTCTTGGACCATTATTTTCCTTTTTCTTTAAAAAACGTCTTGTGCTCTTTCATATTTATCTTCCTCATATACCTGTTGGTTCTTGAGACTTTTTGTTCTTGAAAACAAATGACTCCATTCTTTTTCTAAGATCAGGTTAAGGGTCCTCTGCTTGTTTCTCTGTTTTGCTAATGGACTTCTACCTAAAAGAGAACGGTTACTGGAATGCTAAATAAAATTGACATGTTCACAGGGTTGCTGCATTATAAAATACTTTAACATCAATCAGCAGAGAATTTCCCATCTGTAAGGCACCCAACAGTATATCAGAATAGGGGCAGCTACACTCTCATTAACTAACACTTTGAAATAAGATTCCATATATATACGTATATGGAAATATATATATTTTATTCTTGGATATGAATACCAGACTGCTTATCTCTCTTGGAGGAGGGCTGAGAGCCAACTGGATAAGTGTTTCTGGAGATAAACTTCCAGTGAATGCATTTCTTCTCTCATGCTCCATAGTCAGCTGATAATCCTATTCTCTAACCTGATTTTCATCAGGAAAATCAACTCCAAATTACAATGCAGCTCCTCCTGTTCACAGGGCAAGCTACTGTGCTGTCTGTCCTAAGTTACTATAGATTCCTCTCCAATTACTTTTTCACTTTTAGAAATATGCTATCATATAGCCATATATTGTGATTCACTACCACCATCACCCCAGTGAGGGATTTTGGAAGAAACATATGTGCTCTGTCCACAGTTTTCAAGAGAAAATAAAAAGCCTGGCCCAGAGGATTTAACAAACTGTATGATTTCACTTACTATCATCAGAGTTCATGTGACCACAAAGTGTCACAAGAATAAACAAAACCATTTTTCTATCTAATGCAATTGCATCAAAATTTATTGAAATTATCCTGTTGGACAAATTATTTTACTTCTTTAAGCCAATTTTCATATTTTCTAAAGTAGATAGAAATTGTAGTACTCACTTTACAGAGAGGTTGATGGAATTAGATTAAATGAGGCATATGAAGGAATTTAGCCTTCTGCCTGGCACTGACGAAGCTTTCAACAAATTTTCAGCATAAATGATATTACTCATTGCCTCCCGCATCCCTGTGCAAAATTGTGTGGGATGCAACACATTTTGAAATGAACACAGACGGTTTCTTTATGTCTTCCTAGCCCTGCATATATATGTGGGCGATAGTTCATTCAGTCAAATTGCTGTCTATCTTCCCTTCATGTGTTCTGAACTTGATGCCATCACCTACTTTAAGGACAGTTTCATCAGTTTAGTTGGAATTTACTGTTTTGTACTAGTCAGCTACTTTGCCATAATTTACCAAATTTACCATTTCTGGGTTGTTGCTAAATTTCAAAAAATGAAATACAACATATCAACTTAAAACATTTAATTCCCCAAATGTATCTTATTTGTCCCATTCTAAATGTTTCTAAAACCCCTTGCTACATAATAAGAATAGCTTCCCATGTCATATGCAACATAAAAAGGAATACCTTTATAATGTTGATTGATTTGCAGTTGACAGTAATACTTAAGCTATTACTGAAAACATTTTGCACACCACAATTTGTTTAATTTGTTTGTTCCTGAGTATAATTCATAAGTTAATTTCTTGTTCCCCTCTTTCTGAAATATAATCAAAAGGCAAATCTATTGCCAGTAACAGTATCAAATGTAAGGAATTAAATGAATGCTAAATAACAAGGACCGTACTACAGTTTGTGGCTAGAATGGCTGTAATGTCTAAAATACAAAGGCTTTTCTTTTGCTTTTCATAATCTAAATTTTTAACTGCTCAAGTCACTGAGAATGTATATAATACTTGAACAAGAGTGTGCCCTAGAGATTTTCTATTGAGTCTTTATTTTTCTTTATGAATAGAATACATGTCTGCTAAACAAAATGTTGGAAATCAAAGAAAAATTGCTTTAGCATATAATTGATGAACTTATATACTTTGAATTAATCAATCAACTGAAAAAGAAAATGAACTTGAGAGTTCAAACTAGCTTTTTACTAATAACCAATTTGAAACAGTAAGAGATCAAATGATTCGATTCATGTTCAGAATTTTTAACAGTAATAGAAACCCATAAATTATCTAATCATATGAATGTAAATGTACAGAACTATCATAAAAAGAAAAAATAATGATTTCATGTACATAAAAAACTACTAAATAGAGAGTATTGTCACTTTGTCTTTTCATTCTTGCATTTATCTTTTCATTCTAGCACAATGTTATATAATCGAGATCTAATCACCCATGCTTCATGTTGCTTTCAACAAGAATTCACCAGATATTATGCTTTTTGAGCTTGATATAATTTTTTATTGTATCAAAAACACTTTTATTTTATTTTATTTTATTTGTATTATTAATGAGAGTCTCACTCTGTCACCTAGGCTGGAATGCAGTGGCATGATCACGGCTCACCACAGCCTTGATCACCTGGGTTCAGGCCATCCTTTTTCCTCAGCCTCCCAATACCTGGGACTACAGGCATGCACCACATGCACCACCATGTCTCGCTAATTTTTTTATGTTATTGTGGGGGAAAAAGTTCAAGACCAAACTGGTCTCAAACTCCTGGGCTCAACGATTCTCTTACCTTGGCCTCCTGAATTGCTGGGATTACAGGCACAAGTCTCTGCACGTGGCCTATTAAACATTTTAAATAATATTAGGCAAAATTCTCTGATACTTTAAAGAATAGTTGATGGTTTGGTTTTATTTCAGGGATGGTGTTTGAGGGTAGACCCCCCCAAAAAACCCTGGAACTTATTTATAAAAAACTACTGAACACTCAGTCCAGTGTGGGTAGGTGCACTCCTATATCATCCATTATGAAATGGGCAAATGCGTTGATATCATTTCTCCCCAGAATTCACCAGAGTCATGAATGCAGCATCTCACAACATTAGCTGGTGCATTGATGAGATGGGTTCCTAGAATACTTATCTAGCTGGGAAAACCTGAACTACAAAGAGCAGGCCCTCCAAAAAATAATTCTGGACTTTTCTGCGTCTTTCTTGTAGTAGATTAAATTATGCTTTCCAGATATATTCCCCATTTTCTATAGAAGGAATCACCCCAGGCTAGTGACACATGTTATTCAGTGCCACTTGTGGGAAGACTATATTCTGTCCCATTAATAATAATCATGGATTTGTGATGTATTTGTCACCCAGACTGGAGTACAGTGGCACATTCATGCCCTGCTGGACACAGGTGATCCTTCTGCCTCAACCTTCCAAGAAGCTGTAACCACAAGCGTGCCACCACGCCCAGCTGATTTTTTTATTTATTATATAGACGAGGTCTCCCAAGTTGCCCAAGCTCGTCTCTAACTTCTGTGCTCGGGCAATCTTCTCACTTCCAGGATTACAGGTGTGACCTACTGCATCCGACTGATAAAGAGTATTTGAAGAATTAGTATATGTCTTATATGAGTGGAAGCTTTAAGAAGTATTGCAAATTTCTCTGAATTCTCTTTCTTTTTTCCCTCTTCCTTGGGATGGCATGTCTCAAATAGGACTGCTCCTTTAGCTTGGGCCCTGGAGGAGACCTGTGGAGCAGATCGAAAGAACCTGTTGTTGCTGACATGTTGTGTGAACAGGATATAGAAGTTTGTTGTTGTAAACTAAAAAGACATTTGGGTACTTGCCAGCAATGAAGATGACCATAATTTGATTCATATTTGAGGAATGACCAGAATGATATGATTCCATTTCCTAAGTCAAGTCATATCCATATTTTAAGGTTAAATCATAACGTGTCTTGATAAAATGTTCTTGTAAGTCAACACTGTTAACTACAGTTTGTTAGTGCTACATTTCATTTATATTATTTTCCAAGTTTTTCTATGTTCCAGAGGAGTTTTCACATCCTGGAAATTATGTATTAGTTAAAATATGAAAATGGTCACCTTAAAAACAATCTTTGCTTTTACCAAATTTCTTAATTTTTCTTAAACTGTTTAACAATTCAGAAGTTTGTGCAAAGTCACTTTTCAAAATCTTCGATGAAGCTGCTTTCTAATTTTTAGTACAGTTATCACATAAAATTGTAACCTTCAAGTCATCTTATGGTGCTAAACTCTCTCTCTCACTGGAAAGTCCTTGGCATCTTTCTCTACTATTTTCTTCAGCTGCTTTTCATGTTACAAAAATATATTGATAACACCTATTTGCAATTGTCCCTTCTCTAATTTTTAGGGGGGAATTGGGAGGAAAAAAGAGGTATATATTTATTTCATTCTCTTCTTATAACTCTATCAAGTTTTATGTGGGATTAAAAAAGTAAACACATGAATTCAAGTTGCCATGCTTACTAGAATTTATTTCATGAATTCATATTTCTTCCTCTAAAGACCCAGATTAAATGATGCATTCTTGGTTTTAGATATCTTAAAATTTCTAAGTAGAATAATTACTCCTTCTTCTGTGGTTTCCAATCCTTTGTTCATCATATTAACATAGCATTTATTATAGTTTAGTTACATTTGGACATATTTACCCATGTTTGCATATTCTGTTTTACTTTGTACAGTTTTATTCATCATAGAATACCATCTGATGTAGAGTAGTGTTCAGTTGCTGATGAATTTAACTGGAATTCAAGAAGTTGGCTTCTCCCTAAATTATTAGGTGTACATTGACTTCAGTTGAAGCTCAAATGTGTCGAAGTGGTAGGAGGATCTCTGTCAAATTTCTGGGAGCTTCATTTTTCCCTTTTTACTGAAGCAAAAATTTGAATTAATATTGGAGCATAGTGTTTCTTTCTGCTTAGCTTTCTGGCTCTATAAATGCAAAGCAAATGTCTGAGAGTAGACTGCAAAGTACTTTTAAAAAAGAAGCAATAAATGTTCTACCTGTTACCTTAAGAATGTTACTTTATAGAGGATTTACATTTCTAAGAACTTGGCTCATATATGAAGGTGATGGGAGAATTGGAGGATAGCAGTAAGAAAGTAAAGTCATCAAGTCACTTACAATGGGTAAAGGTGGTTGGGTAAAATAACCTTGAGAACAAGTCTCCAGACTTAGTCAGAAAGTAGACAGGGGTAGTGTAAAGGACCTTATCTTATATTACTTTTATAGTAGCCAAATATTAGCTAGCTATTTTCCATTTTTTACAGTATTATTCCCTACTTTTAGCCTCATACTTTTATAAAACCTGGTTAAAAGCAATTAAGCTTTGAAAAATGAGAAATGGCCTTAAATAATACCACAGACTAAGGAGAATTGCACCAATCTGGAGAAGATAGTTAAATCATTCATTCAGTCTCTTAGTTAAAAAAATGCATTTATCAGCTATATGTATATATATTTATCAAGCACCTAATATGAGCCAGGTACTGTGCTATGGCATTGGAAACAGGGTGGTGAACAATACAGGTATAGTCCCCATTTACAATCTACTCTGAGAGAGCTACGTCAAACACATAGGCTTAATATCTAATTATTTTATCTCCAATTTCCAAGATATTTGTCTATTAGTGGAACTCATGAGCCAGAATGCTACCGTTATTTTGATTGCTCTGACTTTGACAATAAAGAGTAGAGGCAACAGAAAGTGCCAAACAAGTCATAAAATATGATTAAATTTTAAAATAAGGAATCCTGCCAAACCCCTGTAACCACAGATTTATGTACCACTTACAATAAATACCTATCAATAAAACTAATCATTTTACTTCCTTTTGGGACCAGCGTTTATATTGGCGTTAGTCTCAGGATGGTGATGGAAAACACCTGCTGACTTCACTCTCTGAAATGCCATCACCTGTCAGTACCTGCTCTCTGGAGCTCAATGAGTAGCCACTTACCAATACTCATTGCTGAGGCAAAGTATTTATTAAATCTAGCATTTGAATGAGTCAGGGAAGAAAATTTAAAAGATAAAATTTTAAGACAATATAAGGAAATGTAAAAGTTTATGGAAATTCATATTATGAAAAAATTATTCATAGATTTCAAAATTGTTTTTCATTAAAATAAACTCATACTAACCTGTTATAACACATATGAATATAATCTGGTTTGAAGCACTAAGAAAAATAAGACATCAGTTTGTGAAGAGGCTCTATCAGGGCAAAATGAATTCCATTAATACTGAAGAGCAAACATCAAATTGATGATGAGACCTGGGTGGAAAAATGGTGAAATCATTGATGTTTTATGAAAATTTTACAGGAATAGCATCCCAAGGAAATCAGCAGTTTATAAAAGGATAACTTATTTTAAGAAGAAATGAGATTATCTTAAAGAAGAAGCCTTCAGTCTCACACCATCCACATCAATTTGTAAAGAAAAGTTTAATTTTGTTCATGCTTTAATTGAAAGGACTGACAATCAACAGCAGAAACAACAGCCAACACCAAGGACATCTTGATTGGTTCAGGTTACACAGTTCTGACTGAAAAAATGAAGTTGAGCAAATTTTCCACTCAGTGGGTGCCAAAGCTATTGTACCCCGATTAGCTGCCGGGAAGAGAAAAGCTTTCAGTGGAATTTTTAAACAAGTTGGATCAAGATCCTGAAGCGTTTCTCAAAGAATTATAACAGGAGATGAAATATGAAATCAGTACAATCCTGAAGACAAAGCACAATCAAAGCAATGACTCCCAAGTGGTATAAGTGGTCCAGGCTAAGTAGAAGTGGACCAGTCAAGAGCAAATGTTATGGCAACAATTTTGGGGAATGTTCAAGGCATTTTGCTTGCTGACCTTCTGGAGGAAAAAGAATGATTATATTTTATTATTATGAGAATGTCTTGAAAATGTTAGCCAAGGTTTTACCAGAAAAATACCCATGAAAGTTTCATCAGAATGTCCTCCACCACCAAAAGACTCCTGCTCTCTCCTCTCATCAAACAAGGGTAAATTTGTGAGAATTTCCATGGGAAATCATTAGACATCTATTTTACAGACCTGATTTGGCTCCTTCTAATTTCTTTTTGTTTTTGTTTTTTTCTAAACTCAGCAAATCTGTAAAGGCAACTCTTCTTTTCCCCAGTTAACTATGTAGTTACATTGACATGATTAAATTCCTGAAACACTCAGTTCTTTAAGAATAGACTTAAAAAAAATTTGTATTCTAAACATGTAGGGTACAATTCAGGGTTAGGTATACAAATGTTCAGTATGCAGGTACCCTTGTTGATGAGGTGTATGGCTAGTATTGTTGCTTGCAAAGTGTATTGACCTTGGTGTAGCTTATACTAAGAAATAAAGTACATATATTTTTTAGTTTTGTCTTTTAATTCCATTTTTTACAGACTTTAAAAAATACCCATGTATTTAGGGTGAGAAATGTTCTATGAAATGTATCATCCGAATAAAGAGTCAGAGAGAGAGATGAGGTAAAGAAAAATAATAACCAGTAATTAATATTACTACAAAAGCATAAATTGAAATCTAAGGAAACAATTGCAAACCAAAATGAAGGAAAAATAAAGGTTTTGTTTGTTTGCTTTACATTTTCTTTGTGTAAATTTATAAGTGTGAAACTCTTGGAGTATTAGTTTACTACAATGAGCTAACAACATACTTGTGATTCTTCCTCTATGCATGGGTAGGCACAAATTCAGTCGAAGTGAGTTATTCATTGTTATATTTTTTATCTTAAAGCTCTGAAAATATATTTCTCTCTTCAGCTACAGATTTACCATTGTCTGACTCATCACCATTTTCAAACTTCCAAGTTCCTTCCGATTCAATTAAAATGAAAACAGTGAGAAAATTTCCATAACTTCATAAAATTACTGATTCAACACCTGGTATATTACTGAATGCAACAGAGACTAAAAATGGATAACCTTAGAGGGAAAGAATGACTCAGAAAAGCACCTTTCACTTTCATGTCAGTAGTGAAAACCCAGCACAAGTCTGCAGTGACGAAATATACTCCCAACTGAATGTTCATGGAAGTATAAAAGAAAATGAGGAAAGGGAATTTCTCATGGTTTGACAATTCTTGTTGACTGGTAAATGCCCATGACAGTTACTAAAAAATAATTGGTAAAGCTAAAGATACAGAAGAGTGACTAATGTGATGGTGGTCTAGCCTTCCTCCAGGTTCTCTTTCTGCCAGATGCAAAGAACTCCATTTCTGTATTTCTTTAAATACCTGATTTGTGAATTGTCACTAACATTATTTGACATAATTCAAAATTATCTTGTATTTTAAAATATTTTAGAATATTCCTCCAATGCAGTTTAAACGATGAGTATGAAGAAAATTTTCAATGGATGGCAACTGTTTACATTATGTATAGGCTATGAAATGTAGATACCAGTGAAGTAAGATGCTTGGAAGTCAGTGCATGTGTGCATTCTGTACATTTGAAATGTCTTTGTAATTAAGACATTGCTCATTTCCTGACATTAAATGTATAATTCAGAGATCCTCTCTTCTATTACTATTCGTAGGTATAAGGTAAATCCGCAAACCATTATCTTTCTTTTATTGAAGGTTATGTATCAGACAAGGTAGAGAGAACAGGTCTTCCCTAGTCATATTTTATTTGAGTTTTCCAGCTTTATATATGACATTTTTTCTTTCATTTTGTTTTTTACGCAATTTCATCAGAGTTTATCCAAATGGGAGAGCATAACATATACCTTGTGATTTTTTGCTGCTTCAACCAATGCTATGCTTATAAATGTATTAACGCCCCTCCATTTGCAATTTCACTATCCACAGTTTCAGTTACCAGTGGTCAACTGTGGTCCCAAAATAGTTGACAATAGTACAATAATATACTTTGAGAAAGAGAAACCACCTTCTTATATTTTTATTATACTAGATTGTAATTTTCTATTTTATTATTAGTGATTTTGTTAATCTTTTTGTGCTTAATATACTTTATCATAGGCATGAATGTATAAGGAAAATCATAGTACATATAGTTTGGTACCATTTATGATTTCAGGAATCCACTTGGAAAGGCACCTCTGAGAATGAGGGGGATCTACTGAACTTGCATATAACATATATATACATATATGTATATGTAGTTTAGATACACACACATCTTGCAAACATAGACAATAATGAATATAAATACATATATGTAGTTTTCTAGTCTATATTTCCTACCCAGGCCCCTAGTGAATCGACATCTCTGGGTGGCTCTTAGTAATCTGCCTTTTAAATAAGTACAAATTGAGAGTGCAAGAGAAGTAAGAAATAACAAACCTCACCCAAATCATGAGAATATTAAGGGTCAAATGGCTTAAGTGAGATATCTAAAATACACACACACACACACACACACTCACACACACACACACACACACATACACACACACACCTGTGTGAAAACAGGAAGAACGAGAAAGGGACAGGCTAAATGTATATATAAGCAGAGATATTTCTTCTGATTACTTGCCCATGTGTATTTTTTACCTCACAAAGTTGTGTGATTCGGCTTGCCAAAGTTCTTCTGGTCGAAATCTACTCTGAAAGATAAAGCAAAATAAACATACTGGAAGCTTTCTCAGGTAGATCAGAAATCAGAAGCAAAGTAAAACATGCAGATTTTCCCCTGGGCTGACTCCAGATCTGCCTTGAGAACTCAGCCATAAGAATTCACAGGAATTTTCTCTAAGATGCCAACTTATCTCTGAGGTCTTAGGTTTCATGTGTCCTAATATCTATATCTTTATTCAAGTTTTAAATTCTCAAAAAAAAAAAAGAAATCTGACCCCAGGGGCGACCCCTGTGTAGTGTAAAATTTTCCAGTAAAAGGGAATAATTTTGAGTGTTGGCACCCAATGCCAATGATATGGACAGAATTTGGTTTCGGAATGATAGTTTAGGTAGACTATCCCTAGGGAGTCACTAAAGAAAGATTCAATAATGCAGTTAAATTATATATCTTTAGATAGCAGATTTATACAGCTAAACAGAGAAACCCAAATCAAAATTTCTCTGGACAAAAGCAAAAAAATAAAAATAAAAAAAAAAGTGGGGCTAAAAGTTTCACAAGTTCAAGGTTCAAGGTCTCTTTAGAACAAAAATAACAGGGCAGTGAGAAGTGATACAGAGATAGCAGACATAGACTACTGTTAGTAATGAATGTGTGGTGGAATGAAAGTATCTTTGGTTCATATGTATTAAACATAATTCATTTAGGCTGGGATGGGTCCTGTTAATTTAAATGTGTTTATAGAACCAATTTTTTTTAAAAAGCAGACTGGACTGTGAGTGTAATTTGGTAACCTCAACGATGACTGGGATTTTGATCTCAGTAAATATGCTTGATGCCTATACAATTTTTTCATTTTGACTTCCTATTAAAGCTTCAAATTTTCATTCTCCTTGGCTATCATGTGGTCTTATGATGCTTAAGGCAGAAATTAAATGATGGTCTTTTCCCTTTCAATATTCCCTCTTCCTCCTTGCATCCACAGTTTGTTAGTAGCATCAGACTTTTTGTCACCTAGGTTTAAATCTAATGCTTGGTGATATTCTAATTTGTTGCATGTGGATTAGATGATTAGATTTGAAGTACTGCTACAACTTGCAAAGATGCAAGTTCATCTCACTAGAATCCTACAGATAATCTGGTATTTTTATTTACAGTGTATCACCATGTTTTAGGTAGATAGAATCTAAACGTACAACCTTGCTTATAGACTTTATCGTGATTATTAAACCTTGTAGAAATACTTGAGTCCTCGCCATGGTTAATATTTCAACTGGTCTGGTGTCCAGCTCATTTCTCCTTTGACTGTGGTGTGTGCCTCAGAGCTCTCATTCTCTCTGCTCTACTCCAGCGAGTCTCCCTCGGATGTTACTGCAAGATGAGTCCAAGTGCTCGTTCCCTCTCTTCGATCATGCTCAACAGTGAGCTCTCAAAGAGTATTTGACAAATGATCTTACTTAAAAGCATCTTTGCCTCAGGATAGATATTAATTCTTCCCCAAAGATCCACATCCTATTAAATACAACTGTGGTGAGCAACAAGACTATTTTTCTAAAACTTGTTTCTGGATCTTTCAGTGCAATCTAGCAGGAGACATATAATTATAGACCTGGAATGTCTTTTATAGATTATTTTTCTTTCATTTTGCAAATGAGTAGCTACCACTCCAAGCAGTCATTAGAATTTCCCAGAGACACAACTAGATGGTGAGAGAAATGAAATGTCTTTCCTCAGGCTTCTGCTTTGCTAGTTTCTGTCATTCTTGTTTCTCACTATACTACAGTTCATATTAATCTGTGCCATCTTAATAGGTACTTAATTGTTGCCCAAACTGTCACATAGTTTGCACATACAATAGATTGATAAACCCATTTAGAAATTGTTCAATCTTCTCCTCAAATAAAAATTGATGGAGAAAAAAACCTTAATGTGAAGATTTTATTATTTTCTTAGGTTATATTTGAAAAAATTACTTTTGGTAGATACTACCAATTTTCATTATAATCTAGTAACATAATATAACATTCTAATATATTCTAATATAGTATTTTCATTCTAATATAGTATCATTATACTCTTGCATAATGATTTTATTAGAAAGACATTCTCACCACACTCTGGTCAACATTTAGATCTTTGCTAATTTTAAGAGAAAAAGTAAGAAATTATTTTAATAAACAAAATGTAATTTTCTGATAATATCACTAAGTCGTTTAAGGCTGTACTGAACAATTTGTAGTCACTAGCAACATACAAATACTTAAATTTAAATTAGATAAAATTAAGAATTCATTTCTTCTGTAGCACTAGCCATATCCAAAGTGCTCAATAATCACATGAATGTAGTGGTGATTGTAAAGCTGATATAGAACATATTATTCATTGCAGAAAGTTTTATTGACAATGTAGCACTAAGATAGTGTTGTTTCCAATTTACAAAGGAAGAAAATGAAGTTTAGTTATATTCTCATCTACACACATAATAGCAAGTGAAAAACGAAGAATTGAATAGCATCACCTAATTTCATCAAGTGTTATTTAATCCTATTTACTCTTGAATATGTTTTTTTTTAATGGTAGTGAGGATAAACAAAACACTTTTTCATTCCTTTATACTTTCTGTGTTTTAAACTATTTATTTACATGGAGTAAACGTCTATTGAATAAATGAACAATCTTTTTATACTATTTAATTTAATGATAAATGCACAATCATTAAAGCCCAAATATATTATTATTCAAACCAAATGTATTAACAGCATCAAATATAGTATTTGTACAAAATGGAATAAAATTATATTAGCATACTGCTTTCATTGTTTTCCTTGCACTTTTCTTACAATACCTGTATTGAGTCAAGCATTTCTTCTCTTCAGTAAAGTTCATCCTTGCCAAACAATAGAGAGGTAATAAAGAAGAAGACACCAAATAAGACTGTATGAGTAGTTTTTATTCAAGTTCACAAAACATATACTGGAATAGTCAGGAGAGCTGTGGTATTTAAAGACATTTGAAGAGGGATAAAATATGAAGGATTTAGAATAATTGTTGTAACTCATATGACTATTTTCACAGTTTTCTTTATGAGATACATGGTGATAAAATGAGTTATGTTGAACTTTGGTCTTGGGTGCTGAACTGTGCTTACAAAATTCTAAGATTGGTTCTTGTGGAAGATGGTGTTTTAATTGTTGCAGGTGGTAATATATTTTGATAATGGAAAGTTTAAAATATATACTGCCACATAATGCCATCCTTAATTATAAGAGTAAAAAAGTACTATGTTAAACACTTTATTTCATTAATTTTAATGCTTTTATTAATGGGTATTTATTATTATTTTTATTTCTAATAAATATATGTATCTTATGAATTTAGAACCTCACAAAATCATTACTTTTCTTTTAGGAAAATTCTAGATATTGTTGGTAATTAACATTTACAAAATAACTATATATATTTATATCAATAACCATTAGTAATTGGTAGAATGACAAAATTTTGCTTTTCTCTTTGTCACTCCATCATGTTTTCCTTCTAAGTTAATGGGATATTCCACATTATAATAGTGATAGCAAATACAAACAGGCTTCCTAAAGACTGTATTTTAATTTTTAAAAAGTTCTTTTTTAAAATAAAAATTTTCAATAACTATTTTCCCATGATAGATTGTAAGATTTTTATTATTGTTGTTGTTTATTTCCTTCCCATATTTTAATTGTTTGTACTTGGAGCTATATAACAGCTTTGGCCAGAAAATTATTCAGAGAGTAATTTTTAAATGTTATCATCTGTATTAAAATGATATTCATCACCTTGTTTTTGAACATTCAGAAGTTCTTGGAGTCTATCTTCACACTTTAACAAATAGAAATGGAGTTTGTCTTTTTGATTATTTTATGAATTCCTTCCTCTTCCTGGCATACCTCTTTCCCAGCCCAGATCTTGTATTTAAATACATTAGGACAGAATTTATAGTAATTTGTAAAGTTAGAAAAAGCTCAGGGCAAAGTTACAATAAATGTTGCTAATTTAGTCCTCAAGCAAAGCCATGCTGTATACTTGTATTTCTATAGCCAGTAAAAATCCATAGTTTTGCTTAACAGGCAAGTAGGTAACACAACAAATTACTCTCTTACTTTTTGGAGACTATGTTGAAAATCTTTTTTGCCTTGCAAGGTTGATGCAGACTTTGGGCAGGTATGCTTCTGCGCTGCAATCCTCCGGAGAGTAACAGCAACAACTGCCTTGAGGTGTTCTTGGTTCCGTTTCGCCACTTCACCATCTGGGTAGACATATGAGGATCAGCTCAGCAGATTTTGGAAATGATTATCACAGAGGTTATTCTTTTCAGCAGATGATTTTTTTGTTTTGCCACTCCCACATAAATGTAAAACAGAAAATATGTTCTTAGCAGGGATAACTATGGAAGTTACATATTTAAAATTTCCTCTCCAGCAGAGAAAATTGAGTGTGACAGTGTCAAGTCACAGCATGAGGGGCAAATTCTCAACTTGTATGCATTAGTGTGATCTATAGTTCTCTTTGGCCCCCAAAATGAATTACCCTCTTTAAAGATAAACACAAATATGAGAAGTAGTAATGTTACTTGATTACTTAATTCTCCTCCATTGTATCATTGAAACTTGTAACAAGCAGTACAATGTTTTAGAAGGATATAACGCAGAAAGTTTCAAAGTACTGCAAGAATCCTACAGGTTTTCAAAACTAGAAAAGTGTTGATTTTTAAATATTTCTAAGTTCATGTTCTTTATTGACTTTTTCTTTGTGGATGGAAGTAATTGTATGTAAGGTGAAGATGTCTCTAGCCTTTACAATTCCAATGCAGAGTATGGAGTTTATTGTTATATAATTTACACACTTTTTTACAGACAGTTAATAACTGTATAATTGTTACAGCTTACCCATAAATTTGAGCAGATTTTTAAATGTTGAAATATATCATAATAGTTCTAATTTTCTCTTTTTAGATAAATTTTACATAATAAATTATTACATGTCTCAATTGTAACTTTGGTCATAGAGTGAACAATATAATATTCGAAGAATATAGCAATATGTAAAATTGAAATAATATTACATATTTAAAGGGGTCATTGTATTATCAGACATAATTATTCCAAGTGTTTTTTACTAAATATTTTTCTCTAGGTAATGGTTCTTAACTAGGATAATTCTATCCATGAAACTTTGGAAATAACTTGAGAAATATCTGATTGTCAAAATAGGGCACTGGACACCACTGGCATCTACTGGATAGAGACCAG
Source organism: Carlito syrichta (assembly GCF_000164805.1). Classification (NCBI taxonomy): domain Eukaryota; kingdom Metazoa; phylum Chordata; class Mammalia; order Primates; family Tarsiidae; genus Carlito; species Carlito syrichta. Next base: position 1,334,106 of record NW_007249905.1, on the reverse strand, counting down.
GAATATTAACTTCCTATAATGTACAGGATAACCCAATTCTCACAATAAAGATCTATGCAATCCAAAATTTCATCTGTGCCAAATTTGAAAACCTCTCTCCAACACATGAATTAATATGTACAAAAATGAATTTTAGCAAATAAATTATGCACAAGTAAATATTTAAGAACTCCAGAATTCTTGGGTAGGACAATCTGCTGTGACCTGTTAGCACATACACACGTGTATAAATACACATACAATTGCCTGTGTAGATTATGCATACATATAAATATATATATTCCTATATGTCAACTCATGGTCATTTTTTAAGATTTGATTCTGAGTTATCATTCGAAACAATTTTTTTTCCTCAGTTATAAAAGAGGAGCTGTCCTGGATTCCTTAAGTTTCAAGTGATCAAAGTCACAAGTTCAAGTTGTCATAGCTTTCTCCTCTTGGTAATCAGGATATCTGTATAGGGACAAGGTTTTTTTAGTGTGGGGATCATATTTTGAAAAGCATTTTTTGAATGTGCCCATCAGACCTTTGGATTTCTGATCTTCAGGCTCTATGGCAGATTCACCTTCTAAATAGATATTTTTTATCTTCAAGATGAAATGTTGCCTTCAGTCATATACTGAAATATAATTACTGCTCTTGATCACTCAATATATGTTCTATCTGATTATGTAAATTGTGACTCAGAGACTGAGCTGCTATTATTTGTGGCAGTGAAGGGAGTTACCATCCTTGTCTCTCACAATCCTCCAACTCCCACTCCTATTTTGGAAAGGAGAAAAAAAAAGAAAAACTGTAACTCATTACCTGTATCTGGAAGGAAACAAATATTATACTCTGAACAGAGGTTTGCTAGTCAAACAAAATTTCCTAATATATTTTCAGTTGCAATCTTGAAGACTTTGACCATTCTCACTGGTAGGTAGCACCTATGAACATTAAGGGGAAAAAGTAAGAGGATGCTGATCCCATTTATATAATGCAAAGTGAGTTACTCTGTCTCACCATACACAGACTCTTTGGAAACATGTAATGTAATTTTAACTTTATATAATGCTGTATTCTTTAAATACCATACTGTTCATTCTATGACCAAAATCGCAATTCAGAAGTAGAAAAATTTATTTAATAAAATTTATCTTATTTCCTTTGCCATACAGAGTTTTTTTTTGTTTTGTTTTGTTTTTGTTTTTTTTGTTTTTAGTTTTAGCATAGTCTCATTTGCGTATTTTTGTTTTTGTTGCCTGTTCTTTTGAAGTTACAGCCATAAGATGTTTTTATAGACCAATATCCTGAAACACTTTCTCTATGTTTTCTTCTATTTGTTTTGTAGTTTGGGGTTCTGTGTTTAAGTCCTTAATCCACTTAGGTTAATTTTTGTACACAGTGAGAGATAGGTGCAGAGTATCATTCTTCTGTGTATGAATATGTAATATTTACAAGATCATTTATTAAAGAAGGTGTCACTTTTCCAATAAATGTGCTTGATTCTTTTATCCAAAGTCACTTGGCTGTTAGAGTGCAGATTTATTTCTACATTCTTTATTTTGTTCCATTGTTCTAAGTGTCTGTATTTATACCAATACCATGCAGTTTTGGTTACCATAACTTTGTAGCATATTTTAAAGTCAGTTGTAAGATACCTTTATTCTTTATTCTTTTTGCTCAGTATTGCGTTCCCCATTGGGGTCTTTTGTGGTTCCATAAAAATTGGGGGATTTTTTTCTCTTTCTGTGAAGAATGTTATGAGTATTTTAATAGAGATTGCATTAAATATGTGGATTATATGGAGCAGTATGGTCATTTTGACAATACTAACTTTTTGTTCCATAAGCATGTCTTTCCATTCATTTATATCCTCTGCAATTTCTTTTATATAGTTTTACTTGTAGTTAGTTTACTATTTTAGTTAAATCTGTTCCCAGGAGTTTTTTGTTTGTTTTTTCCTACTGTAAATAGGATTGCTTTCTTCATTTTTTTTCTATTGATGTACTGTTGTTGTATAGGAGTTCTACTGATTTTTGGTATGCTGATTCTGTCTCCTACAATGTTAATTTTACTTACAGGTCTAAGAGTTTTTTGGTGGAAACTTTAGGTTTTTAAATATATAAGATAATGTCTTAACTGGGTGTAGTGGTAAGCACCTGTAATCCCAGCTATTCAGAAGTCTAATGTAGAGGGATCTTTTGAGCCCAGGAGCCATTGCAGTGAGCTATCTTGCCACTGCACTCCAGCCTGGGCAATAGCAAGTTACTACCACTTTCACTGGCAAAGAGGGACAGTCTGACTGTTTTTTCTCATGTAAATGTTTTTTCTTTCTTTCTTTTTTAACCTGATTTCTCTGACTGGAATTTCCAAAAATATGATGAATAAGAGTGGTGAAAGTGGGCAACCTTGTCTTTTTTCTGTTCTTAGAAGAAAAGATTTAAGCCCTTTCCATATGATGTTCACGGTGTCATTATCATATACGGTTTTAATTACATTAAGGTATGTTTCTTCTATGCATAGTTTTTGGAGAGTTTTTATCAAGAAAGGAGGTTACATTTGATTAAATCCTCTTCTGCATATATTGAGCTTATTAAATTTTTATGTCTTATTCCTTTGAAGCAATGTATCAAATTTATTGATTTGCTTATGTTGAGTTGTCCTTTAATTCCTGTGATAAATCTTATGTGATCATGGTACATTATCTTTTTGATGTTTAATGGATTCAGTTTGCTCAATTTTTATTAAGGAGTTTTTCACCTTTGTTCATCAGAAATATTGGCTTGCAATGTTTGTGTGTGTGTGTGTTGTGTCCTTATCTGGTTTTAAATCAGGGTAAGACTAGCATCACAGAATGAGTTGGAAAGATTATGCTCTTCAAGCTTTTGCAATTGTTGAGAATTGCAATTGGTGCTATTTTTTCTTTATAAGTTCACTAGAACTTAACAGCAAAGTCAACTGGTGTTAAGTTTTTCTTTATTAGGAGACTTTTTATCTGATTTGATTCCATTACTAGTTATGGCTTTGATTCCATTACTAGTTATTGGCTTTGATTCCATTACTAGTTATTGATCTGGTCTGGTATTGTGTTTTTTTCTGCTTGGTAGATTGTATGTGGCCAGAGACTTATCAATTTCCTCTAAGTTTTCCAATTCGTTTGCAAAACATTTGCTTATAATTTTCTCTAATGATCTTTTGTATTTCTGTGATATCAGATGGAATGTTTTCTTTTTCATATCTAATTTTATTTGTCTTTTCCATTTTTTTATTCTTACTAAGATTTTATCAATTTTATTAATCTTAAAAAACAATGTTTTATTTAATTGTTTGTATTTTTTAAATTTCTATTTCATTTTGCTGTGCTGCACACTTTAGTATTTTTTTCCCTTCTGCTAATTTTGCGTTTGATTTGTTCTTGATTTTCTAATTTCTTAAAGTGTATTGGTAGATTGTTTATTTGAAATCTTCTCCTTTTTGATGTAGCTATTTGTGCCCATAAATATTCCTGTTAACACTGTTTTTGCTGTATCTCATGGGTTTGGGTATGTCGTTTTTCTATATTCATTTGTTTAAAATTTTTTAAGTTTTCTTTTTAATAATTTTATTGACTTAGTGGTCTTTCAGGAGTGTTATTTAATTTCCATGTATTTATGCCATTTCTAAGTTTCTCTTGCTTATAATTTCTAGTTTTATTACATTTTTTTCTGGGAAAATACAGTATGTTTTATGTGGTATAAGTATCGTTACCCCTCTTTATTTTTGGTTTCCATTTGTGTGCAGTTTTTTTGTTTGTTTGTTTTCCATCTCGTCACATTCATGTGAGAAGTGTTTTTGCATGTGAAATGAGGCTATTTTAGTAAACATATAGTTAGGTCATTAAAAAAAAATTCATCCAGGCAGGTTAAGTCGTTTATATGTAGAATTTAATCTATTTATATTCAAGGTTATTGACAGCTGAGGATTTAATTCTTTCATTTTGTTGATTTCTTGTTCTATTTCATATCCTCTGCTCCTTTCCTTCTATCCTATTATTTATCTTTGTGGTTTGTTTGTTTTCTGTAGTGGTTACATTTGAATTCTTTCTTTTTCTTTTTGAGTTGGAGTCTCACTCTGTCGCCCAGACTGGAGTGCAGTGGCCGCTCCCAGCCACCACAGCCTCGACCTTCTGGGCTCTGGCGATCCTTCGTCTCAGCCTTTCAAGTAGCTGGAACTACAGGCGTGCTGATTTTTTGGTTTATTGTAGAGATGAGGTCTCGCCAAGTTGCCCTGGCAGGTCTCAAACCCTTGGGCTCAGGCGATCTACTCACCTCGGCCTCCCAAAGCATGGGATTACAGGCTGAGCCACCGATCCCAGCCTGAATCCTTTCTTTTTCTCAATTGTCCATCTGCTCAAACAGGGAGTTTTATGCTTTAATGTGTTTTTATGATGGTAGACATTGTCCTTTGGCTTATAGATGACACACATTCTTAAGTATTTTTTGTAGAGTGAGTCTAGTGGTGATAAATTTTGTCAGTTTTCATTGATGTAGGGAAGATTATTTCTTCTTTATTTGTAAATAATAGCTTTACTGGGCATAGTATTCATGATTGAAATTTTCTTTTTCTTTCAGCACTTTAAATATATCGTTCTATTCTATTCTAACATGTGAGGTTTCTATTAAAAAGTCTGCTCTTAGTCTGATGAAGATTTCCTTATGTATGACTTGATGCCTTTCGTTTTTTATGTAAAAGCATTGTTGAACACTGTATTTGATATACAACAAATGTCAATTCAACTCCTTTCTATCTTTACTGATCACATCAGTCTCCAATTGGTTTCAAACTGGTTTTCTTTCTTATTTAATTTTTGTTTTTTAGTTTTAAAGATGTGGGGCACAATTCATGATTAGGTATGTAAGTGGTCATCATATTGCCATTTCTATAATTTTCTGTCTTTGAATTCTGTCAGCTTGACTATAATATATGCTGGTAAAGACATTTTTTGAGTTGAATATAATTGGAAATCTTTAAACTTTCTGTATCTGACTGTCTATATCTCTTGCAGTACTTGGTAATTTTTTAGCTATTATTTTCTTAAATAGGATTTTTATACTTTGTCCATTTCTTCTTCTTCTGGAACATCCAAAATTCAAATATTTGGTCACTTTATGGTGTACTTTATGTCACATAGGTTTTCATGATTCCTTTTTCTTTTATTTTTTGACTAAATAGGTTATTTCAAAAGATTTGTCTTCAATTTCAGAAATTCTGTTTTCTACTTTATCTAGTGTACTGTTGAAGCTCTCAATTATACATATTTTCATTCACTAAATTATTTAATTCTACAAAGATGGGAACAACAGATTCTGGGCACTGCTAAAAAAATAAATGAGGGATAAGAGGAACACAACCACCATTTGGGTACCATGTCCACTACTGAGGAGGAGAGGGTTTGATAGAAGCCTAATCTTTTCCTTCACACAATCTACTTTTGTAGCAAATTCTCACATGTACTCTACAACTCTAAAATAAATTTAAAAAACAAAAATAAATTAAATTCGGTTTGGTAATTTTTTATGATATAGCTCTTTGTTGAATTTCTTCTTGTGATCACTTTGTTTTTGCCTGATTTATTTGTATTACTTTTCTGTAATGGCTACATTTGAATCCTTTGTATTACTTTTCTGTAGTGGCTACATTTGAATATGTTGTATCTTACTAAGTTTCTCTAACATTATTTTGAATTCTTTTTTCAGACATTTTGTATGTTCAAAAAGGGATTTCTTTGTCCTTATGATCTGTTCATGGAGGATTATTGCGTTACTTTCAAGGGGTCGTGTTTCCTCACTTTTTCATGTTTCTTGAGTCCTTATATTGATATCAGTCACTTCTTCAAGTTTTTTTTTTTTTTTTTTTTTTGGTGTTGGAGTCTCACTGGGTCACCCAGACTGGAGTGCAGTGGCCACTCCCGGCCACCGCAGCCTCGACCTGCTGGGCTCCGGCGATCCTTCCGCCTCAGCCTTCCCAGTAGCCGGAATTACAGGCGCGCGCCACCACGCCCGGCTGATTTTTTGATTTATTGCAGAGATGAGGTCTCGCTGCCCAGACGGGTCTCGAACCCGCGGGCTCAGGCCATCCACTCACCTCAGCCTCCCAAAGGCGCGGGATGACCGGCTGAGCCACCGAGCCCGGCTTCAAGTTTTACAGATTGGTTAACACAGGAAGTGGATTCCAGGCAGGCCAGTCCTCAGGGGCTGGTGGTGGTGACGGACAACTAAGCATGCTGTTCTTTTTGCGCTGGTGTGTGTCGATAAGCACTAGCTGTCCTGGGTCTGGGTAAACTGGTCCTTGGGCCTTCAGGCAGCTTGCTTAGATATCAGCATTAAAAGCAGTGGGTTGGTTGGGCAGTGGGTTCTGTGGGTTCTTGGGTGTTAGGCAGAGTATCAGCCACAGCGGGAACAGCAGCAGGTCGAGTCTCAGGCTGCTGAGTGGCTGGTGTGGTCACCAGGATGGTGCCCGCAGGCTGAGTAGGCCAGCGCGCACATGCGAGTGTGTTCCTGTAACTGTGTCAATGGCAGGATGTGCAGGTCAGTTCTTAGGTTTCTGGGAAGTGCGTGTGGGCAGCAGCCGCGGGTGGGTAGGCCCTCCTCAAACTCACTAAAGTATCCATGGGGGCTGGAGGTGGCCAGAGAAACAGACCTGTTTTGGGGGGGCTCTCAGTTTTCTATCCGGGCGTCAGTGGAAATGAGCGGGGCAATTTGATTTTCAGTCAATGACAGGGACAGCGGTAGGTGGGGCAGCTCTCTCCTCTGATCCTCAGACAGCAAGCATGGACAACACGGTGGCAGGTGGGGCGTGTCTATTCACAGGCCTCCAGGTTGTGCTCTCAGGCACCAGTGGTGGTGGGAGTGGGCGTGGTGGGACTGAATGTAGTCCATGTTAAATTTGTTACTGGATTTAAAGTGCTAAACATTTTGTTTAGCATTGTTGTTTCTGTACGTGAGAATTATTAGTCTGCCATTTGTGTTTTACTTGGCTATAATAACATATTATTTTGTAGATGAATTAAATGTAAGTTTATATGATTTTACACTTTATTTCTAGTATATTCTTTGAAAGTGGAAAATCGCTCTAAGCACTGTTTTAGCTGTGCCACACAAATTTTGATATTATGCTTTTCTTATTCATTTTGAAATATTGTCAAATTTTCCCTCTGGGGAATTTCAGGCACATTCTTCATTTTCTGTGAGCCTCAGTTTTATTCCATGTAAATGAGACATTGATAAAATAACTAAGAGTCACCCAAATAAAGTTCATTCTAAAAATCTAGCCTTCAATATACATAGAGTTAGATTAGTAACGTAAAAGTCATAAAAGCTTTGTGTCTTTTAGAAATTAATTTAAAGTTCAGATTAATATAAATCTGCTTTAAAAATAACTTAAATAGCACCTGCATAAAAATTCTAAATTGCATGTTTCTTCTTAGTGGATAATAATAATTTATTAATTGAGTCACTACCTCTAACTTTTTCAAAATCAATCAACGGTCTTTTTTTTTTTTAAAAGAAAAGTATAGTGAAATGACATAAGAATTAGGTTGTTATGATACAAACAAACTGAATAATACTTGTTACAACTTTCATTCTCTTTATTAACTTTTCAGCAAAATCTATATATTATAGAACATAACAAATCCTACAATGCTTTACTTGATCATTTTTATTTTTGCTGTATGAATGGTGAATTGTGAAACTTTTCTTTTTCAAGTTACAATATATATTAGAAATAAATAATTCATATGAAGAATAACAAAGTTGTTGAAATAGTTCAACCATTTTGTGAAGATTACAGCAAAAATAATGTGGCAAATTCATGAGTATAAAATGTTATGTGGTCAATAGTCACTGACACAAATGCTTCAGTATATTTGTATATAGTAAAATAATAAGCTCACAATATTTAAAACTAAAATAATCTAGAATATTCATAACCTGGTGATGATTTTAAAATTTTAATTTTTAAAAAATTAGAGTAATTAAGACTGTGGAAAATAATAACTGACTGACTCATATAAGCCAATTAAGAACTTTCCAAATCTCCTGTCAGTTACATCTTAGGTTGCTTTATGTTATTCTCTACTTATCTGATATTCAAAGACATTAGAAAGAATAGACAATTTTCTTCATCAGAAAGACACTGTGTTTTAAATGAACATATTAGTCTCACCAACTTCACTTTAATCCAGACATCTGAACTCTTGGTTTTGATATATTATTTTTTATATAATGATGTATTTTATTCTGTAAATACACTCTATATCTGCCTACAACTTACATTTACTAACTTTATATAAAATTAATTTTTCTGTGGTAATCTAAGACTCTCTAACCATTTGGATTTATACTCATTTTTTTCTAATAGTGTTTTTTTAAATTGTTCATAATTATTATTGTCAATCTACTCTTAGAATGCTGGAAGTGACATCACTAGAAGTTGTAGACAGAAAATACAAGGGGATGCAGATGAGTGTATGAATTCTCCATTCTTGGGAATTTTCTGTCATCTGCCTGACAGATCATTTAGCACCATTTCCATTGCTTTGCAGTTTTGGGAATTTTCTATATGCTTATTTCTGTTATATTAGAAAATTGTAATTTTAACACACTAAATTCTTTCATGGATTTATTATATAGTGGAGGGAGGGGGGAAAAGTGCTACCTCTCCAACAGAAACTACTTCAGTTCAAAGGTTGGTGAACTGTGGCTTATGAACCAAACACAACTAATTGCCTGTTTTCATAAATAATGTTTTCTTGAAACACAGTCATGCTCATTCATTTACATATTGTCATCACTGAAATTTAGAGCTGAGTAGGACCATAAATATCACGTAGCTTCATTTTATTATTTTATAGCTGAAGAATCTTAGGTTCTGGGGAACTAAATGACCAGTCCAGGATCACACATGAAGTCAATTAAAGAGTAAGAAAGGGAAACAACCTACAGCTTTTTTATCATCCAAAGGAGGATTCTACAACCTTCGAATGTCACTGCCTAAGGCTCCACTATAATTTTTGTTAGTTATGATAAAAGATTATGGAGAAATGTATAAAATACATGGAAAATATGTGGGTCATATATATATATGCAACTTTGTCTGAATGTTACAAAATAATCAGATTAACCCATGAATTAGTGCCCTCCCAAGTGATTATCTAAGCTGAGACTCAGTCAATACCTGCATCCTCTTTTTTTTTGTTATCCCCTTAGGGATTCCATTATATGACATGACTTATTCTTTATCTGATTCTGAAATTAGACAACTATCCCATCTACCTGCAGAATAATTGGCATGCGTTGAGTTCACAAGAAGAGTTAGTGTAACTATTATTACTTGGGAATAAATAGTTTTGACAAAATTCTAGTTACTATAATTAAAACATAAGTCTTGATAACAATATTGTTGGTGGAAAAACCCACAGCCCTCCCATATTTTTAATAATTGGACCCAGCATCATGAAAAGCCAAACTGATTTATGATGGAAACACACATCTGTACAACTGGTGTTTATTTCTACAGTCAATGGAAAAAATGACTTATTTCCTTTCAAGAGTCATGCCTCTTGCCTCTGAGTAGTATTTAAATGTCATAGCAATTTGCACAGTGTATCAAGCCAATTGCTCGTTTTTTATTTACCCGTACATTCATATATTGGCATTTAAATGCTAGTATTAGTGGATAATTCTGGAGTAGCAAAATAAAAGCAAATAGGCTAACTGTAACAAAATGCAATAATCAGCTCCTGGGTAATCAGGTTATTATATACAGATTTAATTTTGAACTAGTACTGCTTCTCCTAATTTTCTCTTAGTGAAATTATTTCAAACCCTTTTATTCTCTGACCTTTCAAATCTATTTTATACTAAATACTTATCCACTCATTGAGACTTAGTTTAAATGAGCTGCCTGACAGATCATTTAGTGCCGTTTCCACTGCTTTGCAAACCTTTCAAGTAAAGAGTTTATCTCACACTGATTCAGCTATTTTATTAACTCAGACTCCTTCGATTCTTATTCTGAAATTAGGAAGGGAACACTCTAATATTATTCCCTTCCTAGTCACAGATTCTCACTGAGTTCACACTGAAAGTAATTATACAAAACTCCATCTATATATTTCCATGGGAAACAAAGAAAACCTACTGCTAATACAGTGGTTTCTAAGCCATAATTAACTGTGAACACAAAAGTGTAGACATCCTGTATATTAGTCCAATATAAGTATTTTTGTGAAACAAACCGCAACAAAGTATAACAGAATTATTCCACTGGGTACCAAGATCCATTCATAATAGCCAGAAAGGTATATTCATAATCTCCAAAAGGTATTCCTAGTAGTGAAGGCATATTAAAAACTGATTTTCTCTCTGTAGATTTATGTGGATGGCAGACTGAGTGTCCAAATGCATTCCTCTTCTCAAGTTCCATCTCTCTAATCTGCTTTATGTGAAAAGAACCTGCAGTGCTATGTGTGGCAAATCACATCCATTTCTTCAATTATCCAGATACGTGCATTCTGAGAAAACCTCTGTATTGGTCATGAAACATGTCAGTTCCACAGATTAGAAACTCCATGTGTCAGTGATAAAGGAGATTTTATTTCATTTTTTATACACTATCAGAAATTGTAAATATATAAGAATTGGATTTATATTCTGCCTCCTATTACTGTTAATATAACATTTTTAGTAATTTAGGAGGATAAAGCTCATAGTTTTGTAACTTTATGAGGTTTTTGATCTTTTTTCCTACATCAAAAAAAGGAATTATTAAAATGAAATTCATATAATATAAAATTAACACTTTTAAAATGAATAAGTCAGTGACACTTACTATATTCATAACATTGCACAACCACAGTCTCTATCTAGTTCCAAGACATTTCCAATACTCCAAAGAAGAAAGTCTTACTGATTAAGCAGTTTCAGCACATTTTCTCCCTTCCTTCCAGCTGCTGGAAACTCAATCTCTGTTCTATCTAAATAAAATGATTTCTATTCTGGATATTTCATATTAAGAGAATTATACATTATGTAACATTTTGTGTATGTCTTTCTTCGTATGTGATAATGTTTTTAGAGCTTTACCCATGTTGTAGCATTATGTTTTCCATACCTCATTATAGTGGAACAATATTCCTTTATATGTGTATATTGTGATTTTTTTACATATTCATTGTCTGATGAACATTTGAACTGTCTCCACATTTTAGCTATTATGAATTGTGTTGCAGTAAACATACACATACATGTAATCGAGTAATTGTTTTCAATTAAGTTATGTATATACCTAGGAGTAGAATTGCTAGCTCACATGGTAATTCTACATTTAACTCTTTGAGAAATTGTCAAACTCTTTCTACAACAGCTAAGTCGTTGTACATTCATATCAGTAATGTATGTGTTTCAATTTCTCCACAATTTTTATCAACATATTTTATTGTTTGCTTATTTGGTTAGCTTCATCCTAGGAAATATAAAGTGGCACGCATTCAGGTTTTAATTGGCATTTCTACCCTTAGTTTTCTGTGTCATTATCTTGAAACAGTGTCGGAATTTGTCAAATGCTTTCTCTTCATCAATTGACATGACCATGTAGATTTCCCCCCCTTCTTTTTATAAATGCATTGATATTCTTATGTTGAACCATCCTTGCATTCCTGGAGTAAATGTCACCTGGTCATACTGTATACTACTTTAATATGCTGTTGGATTCAGTTTGATAGCATTTTTTCAAGGATTTTAGCATCTATACATACACTTACACACATCCATAGTAAGAATATACATACTGTTTGGTGTGAATTATTAAGTATATTCTTATGTATGTTAGAGAGTGGTTAATAATGCCTTCCAACATCAGATAAATATGATCTTTGGAGAATCTGACACAAATATTATGTTTTAAAAATGTGTATCAGTTAGATACCCAAATTGTCATATGCTCTAATCTCATCTATTGCCTCAGCAAAATAATAATAATATAAATAAAAATGACTGGTGAATTATGGTTTTTATGATACTAAAACTATTCTTCATATTACTTATTAAAATTGTGGTCTGCTGCTATGTACTATCAAAGCAAAAAGATTTTAGTTTTTAAGAACAAAGCTATATATACACATTAAAATTGATCAGAAAATCTTTTGTTGTATCTTCCATTTGTCTGTAATGAAGTCTTTAGATTTTATGCCTCCCCTGTAGTCTCTTGCATGAAACCATGCATGTCACCAGTTCTTTTATATTGTAGTAGCTATTATTTCTTACAAATTGTATAGTTTTGGACTGACTGTCTCTTAGATTAAGCTTCCCACCCCTGCATTATTATTTTCTTACATTTTCTTTAATGTCCACATTAAGTAACTATGACAAACTTTACCTCCGTCAAGGAGTCTCTGTAGACTAAATTAGCTGCTCCCTCGTTTGAGCTACCATAGCATTCATCTGACTTAACTTGGCAGTTGCTTGAATTCTATTTTATCTTATTTGTTTATTCACTTAATTACTAAGAGGATGAACTCTGGTAACTGATTTCTGGTGCTGAAATTCTTAACTTTGCCATTTATCAGTTGTGTTCTGTTTATAAACCGTTTATAAATCTCTGTGCCTCAGTTCTCTCTGCTGTAAAATGCAGCAATATTGTTGCCTACTTGATAGATTATTTAAAAGCTTATATTAGTTAATATAATATTAAAGGTTATATAAATGTCATCTATATTAAAATAATAATACTATACATGTTGCATAAATATATTAGTATTATCATTATTGTCATCATCACTATCATCGTCAGCACCTTCATATTCATTATTCTGGGAGCTCCTTAAGAGCAATTGCTATGTTTTCATCTTCATAGATTTGGAAATGGGTCATTAGTCATGCACAAAACAGATTTTCAATAAATGTTCTGGAAGTGCTAAGTAATTGAATCTTATTCAATTACTAAGATCCTTTATTTACAGTCTCTGAGTCAATTAATGACACAACTACTAATCATTTAATAATGACAAAAGCATGGAAGATGACATTAAGTGCCCCTTCTCCCTAAGCAGAATATTTAATTAGTCATAAGTCTTGAGAATTCAACCTTAGTCTTCTCTCAAACTATTCTACTACTTTTGTCTTAAATTGGAAGGATATCTCTTCTTGGACCAAAGACCTTTCCATTATGTGAACCTTTGCAAAGTCTGCTGTGTTTTGTTATCTCTCCAGACTCATTCTGATTTACATACCTTCCACACATCTATAATTCACCTGCTTCAAAATCTTCCCAAGCTGATAAAGCCATGTGTCATTTCTCCATATTCCTTTGGCTTCCTTGGTGTTCTCTTGTATTTATTGGGCTATATGAGTTTATCTGTGTTTTTCTCACTAGTCTGTGAAATCTTTGAGAAAAAGAAACAGATCATTGATAGATTGGTAAGTAAATAGATTTTGAAATATGTATTATTCATCTCTGTTTTTCTAGAACTTAGAATTTGTTTGAATGAATATAGATGCAGAAAAAATTTTTGTTGAATTAAATCATTAAAAAGTTAAATAATGTCCTTCTTGATAATGAGTCAGTAATTTCTTCTTTCTCATTCATCTGCATGTTATTGTAGAACTTAAAACCCAGGGTCTATAAGAGAGTATTTGTCTATTCATTTTCTTTTGCCACTTTGCAAATAGAATAGAAAACAGCTCCTAATCTCAGTGTACTATATTATTTTGAACTGTTATTGTCATGACTTTCTGCTTCAGTGTACTATTTTCATAATATCAGCAATGAAATTTAACAAATATGATATATTTAATTTTTTGAAAAAAAATTAGTGTTCTTTTAAATGTTACCTTATTCTTGTACCAGTGGAACATTGCTTGCATAATAGTTTTTGAAGATACCTACTCATACAGAATATATCTCTCATGAGAATAACAAGCACAGATCACTAGGATTACAAGATATATTTATATAATTTATGATTGTATTTTTAAATACTATCATCTTGTAAGTTAAACTTCTTTATAATATCTCGAACTAATAAAAAACAATAAGCTGTTCAGCTCTGAACATTTCTGTCAATTTTATATTCCTTTATCATAAAGAACTAAATTTAACTTTTAGCATTCTGGGATGTTCTTTCTGAATGATGAACTGGACACATGGATAATATAAAAATTTAGGCTTAAAACCAAGCATTTACAAGCATATAAAAACACTCATTTTAGATAATCATGAGAAATATATTTCATCATAAAATTATCATTTGTTTCTTACTTTTTTTAGAAATAATGAATTCAGTTATAAAAATCACTTTGATCTACTTTTTTTCTAACAATTAAAAAATTTTAATATAGCCCTCAATTCTACTTAATTGTTAAGTATTTTTAAAGTCATGACTCACTTAAACTGCTGTTTGGATGTTAGGAATATCAATTCTTCACATACCAAAAAACAAAAAGCAGCAAAGATTGTTTTTTATTGGGGATGACCTAAATGTTTACAATCTTTTAGTAGTATTTATATTTAAGAGGTATTCACAAAAAAATGTTTTCAATAAATTTAAATGTACTTATTTGATTTTCAAAATTTGTTAGATTTTGCTGATTTTTTGTATATTTTTTAAAGGTAAGTACTTGCAATCTTAGGCAAACATAAATTTTAAAAAGAAAGGCTTAGTTTTACCATTTGTTTATGTGGTGGTTTGGTTGATTATAACAGTGGTGAAAGACAGAGACTTCATATATCCCCACAACCATTTTAACCATTCAGAAATATTTTCTGAAACTTTAAAATAAATAAGGAGGAGGTAATAACTTTTTATTTCTATTCTTACCTTTCATACCTGGAAACTCTATTGGTAAAAGACGATTTATTTTCAATACTCAATCATAATTACAAAAAAAAGAAACTATGAATAATCTTCTTACCTAGTGTCATTTAAACCAAAACAATGGAAGACATTGAAAATATGTACATATGTATTTAGATATTGGGAAAACTACAAATAGAAAAAAAAATTATCTGAAAAATGTCACATCTTTAAAGAAATTTATTCTAGGGGCTTTGGTAAGCTAATGGAGAAAAAGAAATGTTCCAATTTGGACCACTACCAGTGTTACAAGGTAAAGAAGGTGGACCTAAAGGAAAAATTATGCAGATATGTCACCTTCATCAACTGTGGTATACCACTAATCTGGAAAAAATTGCTAAAAATAAGCAGTGGTCCAAGATGGGCATTAGTAAAAGAAGTACTCACATGATCAGCAACAAAGCCATACAATGGTACAGAGGCTAAAAAGAGAGCATAACTTGAAGTGAGGACAGAGATGAGAATCATATTGTTAACAAGACTTTGAGAGGACAAACTAGAATTAAAAATGCTGGATACCCCTTCTAATCTCATCCAACCCCATCCACACTATCAAACCAAAACACAGTGAAAACACACAGGTGACACAAGACCCAAGACAGAACAATTCTCACTTGAAATTGAATAATTACCTATGAACTGACAGAGGACCTTTGGAGTAGGAAGAATTGTTAGAGTCTGTGTTCATTATCACTTGATTTGAAATCAAAATATATTATATAAAATTCAAGTAGATATAAGACTGTTTAATAGAGGTAACATTTGATAGAGGTACACTTAAAGTGTAATAATTTGTTAAACTTTCTCATCGTAATCTCAAATTTAAGAAAAAAAAAATCAATGACATTTCCTTCTGGGTTTAAATTTGATAAAGCCATTTTATTCTTCCCACTTGCAGCCTTTAGGTTTGACAACTTCCCTGTCCTTCTGCCATCTAGCTCTCTGACCCTTCCTTCGTGCTGTCCACAACATTTTTAAAGATTCTCTAAGGTACTCCCAGTTCTATTAAGTTGCTTTGCTTACATTTCTCCATCTCCTTTCACTCCATCACATTGTTCAAGGGTTATGCTCTCTGAAACAACATTAAAAAATAGAGAATTAAAAAGACAAGGGTACTAAAGGACACCCATTCTTGCCAAGGAAGTCATTAGGGAACATGCAGATAAGGTCTACCCTATTTAAAAGTAATTCAGAGTCCCTCAGGTCTAAAACTCAGGTGGACTGCTTTTGTAAACCCTAACTTCAAAACAAATGGGGCACATGCAGGCAAGTTTTCTTTCATCTGGGTAGCTTTCCTGAACCTTAAGGGACTGGCTTGCCTGGAATCCTAGGTTTTTACTGTACCTCGGTGCCTATTTGTGAATCATAAGTTTGCTTTACTTGTGTGAGTTTTCTGTCTCACTGGTCTCATGCATAGAATAAAAATCACAGCCCAAGATGCAGTGGGCTTAAGTGATAACTAGTGCATAGAAAACCTGCTTCATAAGAAGAAAAATGATATATATCAGACTCTGGGATCCATATTTTAAAAAAAAATAGAAGAGTCAAGGCATGGTAGTCCACTCTGTAATCCCAGGAATTTATGAGGCAGAGGTAGGAGGATTGCTTGAATCCTGGAACTTGGGATCAACCTGGGAAACACAGCAAGGCTCTATTTCTACAAATAATAATAATAATAAATAATTAACTAGGCATGGTGGTACACATCTGTAGTCGTAGCTACTTGGGAAGCTGAGGTGGGAGGATTGAGCCCAGGAGTTCAAGGTACAGTGAACAATGATCATGCCACTGTATAGAATGAGACACTGTCCCTATAAATAAATAAATAAATATAGATAGATAGATAGATCAATAGATAGATAGACAGATTGATAGATAGATAGCTAAACTAGCAACAATGATGAGCTTATTGGGATATCAGGATGTAATCCTACCATAAGCTGTGGAGGAGAAGGCCAATCATGGTCAGCCATAAAAAGAAACTGATCTTTAATTTGGGTTTTATAACAATTTGGGTAAAATACCAAGAACTTTGTTTTTAATAAAATCGTCACCTAATGACTGGCATAATGGGACAAAGTAAGTACGATAATTCTCTTCATTTTCAAAGTTCATGAAGTGACATAATGACTGACATAAAGAAAAAGTGAAAATTAAAATTCTCAGCAGCGAGTATAACTTGAAAATTTTTCTCTGCATATAAAGTCTCCCTTTGATCCCATGTGAGCAAAAACCAGATGCTTTCTAGAATCTATTTTCCTAGTTAAATGCAATTGAACACACCTGGTAGAAGTGCAAATCTCCCTGCATGAGTTCTTTTAGTTTCCAGGGAACTTACAGTCTCATGATTACCTCTGGCTCTGTGTCCTCTTTTGGGATCTAGTCTGTGATTGTATGCCACTAACTCAGACATGAATCTGAACTCTTGTGTAAAATCTATTCTCACAATTAATTGATTAAAATAAATTATAGTGAAAGACAAACAGGCATAATGGGTTAATGAAATATATATTTATATCAGAATAATGTGCACAATTTCGATTTAAACAAAGGGTAAACTCATTCTTAAAATGTCTCTTGACCATACAACATCCATCTTTTATTTAGACTCTGCATTTCTTATAAACACTGCCCATGTAGAATCTCTCTGGCTTTCCTCCCTTTTCTCTTTCCCTCTTTGTCCTACAACTAAACAGTGGCTCACTTTTATCTCATATGAAATAACTAAATCCACTAACGGGGTTGCTTATGTTTCTATTAATATTTATTCTTATAAGATCTAATATTTGATTCCCAAGTTATTTATGAAGGCTATTTCTTAAGGAAACTTACTAATCTAAGGGGATTTCTGAAGGAAGTTGTCAAATATATATCTGGAATGGTTTCTTTAGACGCTGCCCTGGTGAGTGGGAATGCTCTCTATTTCTCCACCAGTAACTCCAAAAGAAATTTAAATTAATAAATTCCCCACAGACAAGTCGTATAGTTAAATTTCCATTTATCATTGTTTTCCCTTTGAAGTTCGACTTTTTATTTCAACTTCTTATATCACATGATAATTTTCTACCTTCACAAAAAAAGTGTTTTTTTTTTATTTTAGGAAGAACAAAATGAAGGAAATAAAAGGGGCAAGAATTTGTCAGTAGAAATTTATAAAGGCACCACAGTTGAGAAGGAGAATAGATCACTCAGTGAGGAACAAGGCCATCTATTAATAAGAATCTACTGAACCCTCACTTTTTGTCCAGAACCAGAATAAAGGCATCGAACAATAGTTTACTTTTATTTTAGATTCAAGGGGAAATGAAACACATGGAAAGGGGAAAGGGGTGAGAGCTGCTTTAATAGTAGCTTCAAGAATAGTACAAAAGCAGAGCCAAGCCAAGTCTAAATGTGTAAGACATCGAAAGACAAGTTAGCCATGAATGGACAAACCCCAGGATGAACAGGCTGAGAGCGGAAATTTGGAGTCTCGGATCCCTTCAAAATTGTTTTCTGTTTCCATAGTCTTGGGGCAAGTACATATGTTTTGACGTTTGAAGATAGTATGAGCAAGGTAGTCTCTGGAAATATAAATAACGTAACTCAGTAAGGTTGTTAGTAATCTTTAAGTTATTATTCTAATAAAGAACTCATGAACACAAATGAAGTAAGCTTGCAAGCAGGTAATTATGGTCTATTAAGTTTAAAACTTTGAAGGACGTTTCCAGAGAGGCATGTTAGAAAAAAAATAGTGTCATTCTCCAATTTAGTTAATGAAAACTAAAAGTCTGAGTTTATAAATCACAGGTGGTTTCAGATCCCACCCAGGTATGACTACTTTTATTAAGGAATTGTGTTTCGAATATATTTAAAGTGTTCTCTTCAAGTTTTTGGTACTTATTTTTTTATTCTAAAAAATCTCATTTGTTTGTGAGTTTTGGGCAGCTAGAGCAGCTACTCACCAACCTTACATCCATCCTACCAAGGCCTGTGTAGTCTAATCTAATGTTTGCTGCATTGAGCCTGCTGCTGTCTGAAGCTCTTTGGGAAACAAATGCAGTGAGGATGAGGTTGCATGGTGTGCTCTCACCAGATTCTTGCCTGTCATTCTCATCTGTTCTGTTCCTTGGGTGTCAGGTGTGATGTGAGGAGGCTGAGCGCAAGTGTGAGAAGGGACCTTATTCTGCAAGGTCTCGCCCGCAGCCAAGGTGGCCACAGCTCTCTGGGCTGCTTGTGTTCTGGGGATTTTTCTGATTGTCTTTCCAGGTATTGAAATTCTGCAAACACGTAAAAATCCAGAATATATATGTATACTTCTAGAATTTATGATGGAATCATTTACATTTTAGGGTTCATTGATGCCATTTAGTCAAATATACTACTTCACAGACTCAGAAAAATCACTTTAAAGACAACTTGAAATGCAGCGAATTTTTTAAAAAGTTTGAGAAGTTAAACTATTAGATTTCTTAATTTATTAAAATAGAGATTTTTTTAATAGCTACCACTTACTGAAGGCTTGATGTATCAGAGGTGTAATAATTTTTTTTATCTCCTTAACTGCATAACATTGATACAAGATTGGTGCAATTATTCCAAATTTGAAGTATGAGAAAACAGAGGCTCAGTAAGTTTATTAACTGAAATTGCAAAATGTTATTTAGAGAGGAAGAATTCACATCCAGATTTCCCCCATGTAAAGCCTTGAATATTTCCTCAATGACACTGAAAACAAAACAAAATATAGCAAAAAATAGTAGTATTTAGAGATTTAGTCTGTAGTGTCAGAATCCTGTAACTCTGCACTAACACAAGAAATTGGAAAATATTAGTTATAACATAGTGAAGCTAAGTTATTCAGCTACTTTGATGATGCCTGTGTTTAATTTAGGGGATAATCTCTATATGATTATACCTAAGAGCATCTGAATCAAGTATAAAGCCCAGAAAGCATGAAACTAGCTAGCCTGGTTGTTCTGCCTTTTCCCAGTTCCCCATGGCATGATAGGGCCACTCCAGAATAAATGGCCATACTCCTAGGATGCAAAATTTTTCTGACTCATTAAAATGACTGTTGTATCTGTGACCTGGTCTACTGATTAGAGTTGATTTTTTTTTTTTTTTTCTGGGATGGGTAGGGGGATGAGTGGTAGTTAGAGCTATGCTTAACCTGCATTTGGCCTAAAATTATATAAATATATTGAGTTGAAGTCTCACTCTGTCGCCCAGACTGGAGTGCAGTGGCTGCTCCAGGCCACCGCAGCCTCGAACTACTGGGCTCTGGCGATCCTTCCGCCTCAGCCTTCCAAGTAGCTGGAACTACAGGCGCGTGCTACCACACCCAGTTAATTTTTTGTTTTATTGTGGATATGAAGTCTCACCAAGTTGCCCAGGAGGGTCTGGAACCTGCAGGCTCAGGCACTCCACTCACCTTAGCCTCCCAAGGCACGGGATTACAGGCTGAGCCACCAAGCCCGGCTAAAATTATATTTTAAATGCTATGGGACTTTGGCTCTAAAGCCATAAACGTTCAGTAGCACCTAGCATAAAATATACCCAGTTTTAATCAATGTAAATTATACTGGTAGAAAGATGTGTATGTGCAACCAACAGCCATATAATTTTTCAGAAAGCTATTCTTTGAATACATTCTTACAGTTATAATTTAATGAAAGAAATTTCAATGCACTTTTCAAACCAAAAAAATTGAAGGATCTATTAATTTTCTGAGCCTTATATTTTATTTAATTGAATGACAGACCTGTTATTTTCATTTCATCTGCCCTTGGAAGATTGCGAGGATATTGCTCTCTTTGCCTATTTTATGCCCTGCGAATACATTTTTAAATCTTGAGAAAAATATTAAAACTTAATTTGCACTAGTTTCAAAGGAAAAATGATCATAGTAAAAAGAGAAAGCATAAGAAAAGTTAACCCTTGGCAATGTTGTGCTGCCAGTTATTTTTGATAAATAGTAATTGTTTTCTTCATCACTTATTCCTAAATAAAATAGTGAGTTTTTACTTAAACCTTTATCCCTGTCACTAATCTTCCTTGAATTAATAATAAAATTTTTAAATATCATAATTCTGGTTTAGTATAACATTCTGTAAATAAATCTGCCTAAATTCAGCTCTGAGGCTCAATTCTGCTAAGAGAATTTTCTAAAGAAAGGAAGTGTCCCTTGTACCTAATGAGTAGTCTGCAAATAAAAAGGGATTCTCATATTTTACTTTGGCACAGTCACTAAGACCTTTACCACTATAATCAGAACTGTCTCCAGGTCCTGTTATTCTTCTGATTTTGCTTTCTCGGTGTGCATTGGGCTCATCCTCATCTCAGAGGTTCTTCAGCATTTGGGGAGGGCTAATGCTAATGTCTAGTTCATGCCATCTCAAAGAAAACGGCCTAGAGTTTCTTTATTGCGTGCCAATCTAATTAAACAATTACTACAGAAAACGAAAGTGACATATGCAGCAGAGCATGGAGATGTTTACATAGCAGCTTTCAGGTGTGTAACAACACTGACTGAAGTGCTAGATTGTTTATCTACTCATTATAAAGCAGCCCGGCTCAGCTCAATGTAAAGCAAAAGTAGAATTTTTGTTCAAATTACTCTTATGGGAGTTAAGTATCATTCAATAATGAGCAATGGAAGGAACAACTAAAACAATCCAGCAGCAAATTAAACAATCCAATTATCTTGCACAATGGCTGGGACAAGACCAAATGCTGATGTGATCTCAACAGGGAGGTTTTCTGTTTGTTTGTTTGTTTGTTTGTTTGTTTTTTAAGTTGGAGTCTCACTCTGTCGCCCAGACTTGAGTGTGGTGGCCGCTTGAGGCTTTTTAATATTTATTCTCCTACTTAGCAAAGATAGATACATATTCCCCTGATTATTTCTATTCCTTTCCATTTATCCTAAATGTCACTACATTAAGCCATATAAATCAAATATGGAATTAAAAACGCACACATTGACAATGTTATAATTCTAAAATTCAGATTAATTAGACTTTTTCAAAATGTATTAGGGAGGAGATAAGAAACATTCATACTGGATGAAACCATATCTACATGTAAAATACCTAAGGGGTATTCAACAAATATGTATTCATGATGAAGAATAAGACAGTCTGGCTATCCATGAGAAGGAATACGTGAGAACTCAGGGTGTGGCTATAACATCTCATTGCTGGGTCATCAGTTTTATTTACAGTGTATTAACAAAATGTCACGGTCCTACTTCCCACTTCCTTTCTGATTTGACAAAATACTTGCACTTACAAATTACACTGTTATGGTCTCAGCACCACCTCTAGCCTTGGCACCTTTTTCGGACTTTTAATTGCTATTGACGGTATTTGAATGCAAATTTAAAAGGAGTAGAACCATTTTATACACAAGGAATGAACTGCTCTGTGACAGACTTCAGACAAATCTTAACTAAAGGCACTCTTATAAAAGCAGTATCTGAACTGCCCTAAGTTTGCACAATAGTTTGTTAGCATTGATGCTACTTGTACTGTTCTCGTGATGATATGTTGCTGGAGTGGTTGTTCTAGAAAAGCTGTATAAGCAAAGGAAATCACAGGACTAGAAGGTCCACCCAAAATGGAAGGGATGATATTCATTTGATGTTATCTAAATGGTGTTCCCTTAACATTAGTATGTGCCAGTGATAACAGACACTTTTGTAGTATATCAGTATTTTTCATCTTCTCAATCAATCAAACAATCAGCAACTGTTTCTTCTCTGTAGACCAGACACTCTACTGTGCCCTCTGGGGATATAACATAAAAAAAGGATTCCAGGCTCTACCTTGTGAGTTAAAGAAATACGCTCTTGAATACTGGAGAAAGGAAGATCATTGATTGATTATGCATAGCAGAAATGCAAGACATAGAAAAGATGCTTTATCACCTGAATAAATGCCCATGAAAGGTGGAAGTATGGGTAACAAGCCAGAAGCTTAAGACAAATGTTTTTTACAATGCTTTTAGGTTGGTTTAAAAAAAAAAAACACTGTTAGAAAAAACTGTAAAATGTGTGAAGTGGGCAAAAGTCAATCAATAATTTTCTCTTTGTCTCACTTGTTTTATTTATTTATTTATCTATTTATTTATTTGTATTTATTTATTTATTGGTGTTCATCAAAATTCACAAGTAATCTAGGTATAGCCAAGATACCTCAATAATATTTATGATAATGACTTTGATAATCAAGTTCAAGAATATTTTAAGACTGGAAGCAGATATACCCAAATGTTACTGGTACTGCTGATCTTTATTTAGCTGCCTGCAATGTGCCTGGTACCTGTTTTGGGTCTTCTCGGACCTCCAGTTAATCAACAGTTCTGTTGTATGCCTTTAGTCTTTCTCTCCCAAGGATAACGGTGTGGCTGTGGTATTTTTGAAATAGAAATGGAAAAAGTGTTGAAGAGTGTATTCACAGCCTGCCCCCTAGCACTTCAAGGTTACACATGTATTGCAGTAAAGCCTTTGTTTTCAGCGGAGACCTGTCTGTGAACTTCTCATAATCATCAGACATGAAGAGATCTTGGCTGGCACCTGCCTGGAGCTTCGTTTAATGGATGCCTTCGGTTTTCAGATGCCTGGACTGCATTAAAACGTGTACTTTGGGTAAAAACTTTCTGAGCATTTTTTTCCTTCAGAACTGGTTGATTGAAAAAAAATAATCTGGAGTAAGAATGAAAAGTGACAAGTGAAGAGAATTGTAAAAGTGAAGAAGGAAAAAATTAATCTCAGGAAGTTTCATGTGTGTGCAGGTTAGGGTTGTCCCAGGCTTAGTATTTCTAGCGGGAAATCTTTCTGTTAAAACTGTTAGAAGGAACACACAAACAGAAAAAGATTCTTTTCACAGTCAAGTTAACCTAAATACCAGTAAGTTCTAACTAAATAGGAATAAGTCGATTGACCGTTACAGAAAATTGCTTTACATCCATTATAACTTTTCTAATATAAATTATTAGTTTTTGACTACAAGACTATTAATGTCTCATTATTTAAAAAGAATAACATATGTTTGTAGGTCAATTTGGTCTATGAAATTATTTCATTTTTATTACAGAAAATTGTGAAAAAATACAACTAAATGTCAATAAATTCAACATACTAAAATAACTAATTTAAAAGATTGCTACATTTCTTTCATACATGCACACGTAAAATGGCCATGCTGTGTATGTGTGTAAAATTACATACACATAATAATTGTACTCCCTTCTTACAGTGTTCTCAAAATTTAACCCTCGGGGTATCAAGGGCTCATTACATATTCAGAATGTTTTCTCTCTGACTTACACATATATCATATATATATATGTATATATATATATCGCTTGTCATATATATACATAATATATATATTAAATATATATATTTCACATGTCATATATATTATATTTATTTAGATATATAAATTTTGATTTGGTTCATAATAAAGCATTTTTTTAATCATTCAGACATACAAAATTTCTGTGCTATTTAGTTGATCAATATTTGCCTTAGTCTTTCTATTCTGCATTTCATTTGTATAATTGATTGTTGTTTCTGGCATAGTTTGCTTTGTTTCTTTCATAGGTACATGCAACCTCTTAAAATATGTATTTTCACATCGCACCATATGCAGTTCATCATTTCTCACATTGCTCAAGTATTGCTCTCAATGACATTCTTAGAGATGGTCTTAACTGCTGATTTGATTTGTAAGAATCAAGTTCTTAGTGCCTGCAGTATAGCCTCAGTTTTCATTTCTTCAGTCTTCTTAAATCTCTCTTATGTCCAATATACCTCTGTTACTTCAGTCCATTTCATTCTTGTGATTGTAAAATTTCTTCTTATTTTTCAAATTTTCTTGAGTCTTCTAAGAAATACTCTGGCATAATCTCCTTCAGCCTTAAATAGATTGGTTTCAAAAGTATAACCTTCTTCAGAAAAAGTTAGGTTTTTCTCTCCTCTTGTTTCACAAGAATTGTATAGACACTAAGATGGCTTTTATTTTGTGTTTATTTTTGGTTTTTGCCTATATTCACATCACTCAAGAGATATTTTCTATATTCACGTCACTCCAGAGATATTTTCTAACATACAGATCCATAAATTATTTTTAACTCACTGATAACCTGGGAGATATTTTAGATCTTTGAGATACTCAGGTCACCACATGTCAAAGTACACATCTCTTAGCCATGAGAACAGTCTTTAAAAAAAAACTTAGTGCAGATTAATCAACCATACTGCTAGTGGTCATTCCTTCAAGATTCTGCTTTAAGTGGAAAATGAGAGAAGCTGAATTGCCATTAGACATTTCTTACAACCCATGTAAGACTTTTCAGAAATCATTGGGATGACAGCTCATTGCTGGCATCGGAGAATACGAGGTACCAAAAAAAAAAAAAAAATCAAACATAATATAAATTAGAAGTTAGGCTTTTTGAAGCTATTGCAACCAATAATTTTTTGCATTAGAAAAAAAAAATGTCCTTGCCTTAGAAATGTCTTTTCTTCTGTCATCAACATTAGAGGAAACAGAGTGATAAACGGAAGAACATAAAAAAGAATATGTGTAGTTAGCCTCTAGTTGCATGATAGATGAGAACATATAAGTTGAAGAAAAAAAGTATGAATAGATTAGTTATAAGGTGTGAAAAAACTCAAAATCGATGTGATTTTATCTGAAGAATTTGCTCCAGTCTCTTGATCTCAGTTTCCCCGTTAATGGCATAAGAACTTAAGAAAAATGAGTTTAGTCCACCCAGCCTTGTTCTGGGTTACCAAGGTAACTTAAAGGGAAGCTTTCACAGTGTACAGAGCCCTTGAGGTTCAGCAAGTGAAGGAGGAAGACATCCTTGAGTTTCTTGCTGAAGGAACCCGCTTCGTTGGCGCCAAACTTGACTTCCAGGTGGAACTGCCCATCTACAAAAGGAAAGCTGGTGGCATTTGCATCATAAACCTGAGGAAGACCCAGGAGAAGTTCGTGCCATTGTTGTCATTGCAAACCCTGCTGATGTCAGCGTCACACCCTCCAGAAACACCTGCCAGAGGACTGGGCTGAAGTGTGCTCCTGCCCCTGGAGCCACTCCCATTGCTGGTGGCTTCACCCTCAGGTCCTTCACCAACCAGATCCAGGTTGCCTCTAGGAGTCGTGCCTGTGGGTGGTGACTGATCCCAGGGCTGACCACCAGCCTCTAACAGAGGTGTCTTGTGTTCACCTGTTTGTCTTGCTCTGTGCCACACAGATGCTCCTCTGTGCTGTGTGGACATCACCAACCGTGAAACAAAGGAGCTCACTTAGGGGGTCGAAAGTAGTGTGTACTGGCCCAGGACATTCTGTGCACACGTGGCCATGTACTGTGAACACCCATAGAGTGTCATGTTCGATCTCCACTCCTACAGAGATCCTGAAGAGATAGGAAAGGAAGAGCAGGCTTCTGGAAAGCTGTGGCCAAGGAGGACTCTCAGGGCAAAAGGATGCCCCAGCTTGAGTTCCCCTGCTCAACCTGAGGTCGAAGTCTATCTGGAGATCAGCAGTTGTCCTCTGGGCCAGGGGAAGGTGCCTCAGCAGGTGCCTACTGAAGACTGGAGCTCAGCCTGCCAGAAACACTGGGACACAGCTCTCACTGCTCAGACACTGGGTAGGCACAGTCACCGAGTGACCTGAGCTGTTTATCCAAATCCTCCTAAGCAAGATGGAAATAAGGTTGATGGAAAATAAACATCAGTTTCTAAAAAGAAAAAAGGAAAGAAAAATTAGGACAAAGATGCAGTGCCATCAGCCACACTGATTCTCTGTCTCTATAACAATAGATTGAGGTTTGCAATCAATTATATTTTACAATAGAAAAAAAGTTGTTCTTGCCTTAGAAGTATCTTTCTTTTCTGTCATCGTCACTAGGGAAAAAAGAATGATAAAAGAAACAACATAAAAGAGAATATCTGCAATTATCCTCTAGTTACATAATTAATGAGAAAATAATAATTGAAGAAAAAATAAAAATAATTGAATAATTTATATTTTTAAGGTGCGTAGCAGATGCAGCAAGAGTACAACATAGGTAAAAATGATGTTCTTCAATATGTGAATTTAAAAATACTTTTATTCCTGACAGAGAAATGTCTCAAAAGTTACTGAAGCTGAACTCTTCAGATTTCAAATATGGTAGCTCTCTTTGAGCAATAGGGTGTCTATGAATACAAAATGGAAGTTATTAATGACTAAAGAGCACCCCTTGACTCAAGCACTGACACCAAT
This sequence comes from Carlito syrichta, assembly GCF_000164805.1. Taxonomy (NCBI): domain Eukaryota; kingdom Metazoa; phylum Chordata; class Mammalia; order Primates; family Tarsiidae; genus Carlito; species Carlito syrichta. The sequence goes on along the minus strand of NW_007249905.1, from coordinate 1,306,971 downwards.
CAAATCTAGATATTGAAGTTTTATTTCTTATGGTTAACTGACAATTTGATTCACATCTTAACCAATATCTATATCTCCAATTCTTTTTAATCACGTTCACTAAATTATATCTGTAAAAAACTCATAGTTATTAAACTTGATAATAATTCAAGACATTTAAAAAGCATGAATGCTACTATTTGATATGATAGCTGGTGGTGTTATTGATGAAAGCATTCTTGTTTGATTTTCTACTTGTCACTCTTGATATGAAGCAGGATCACTTAAATGTTGCAGGTTTATTTCAATATTTTTATTCACTGAAGCTATGTTTAAGAACTTAAGAAGCAATACATAACTGTTTCGTGTGTTGTTTCTGGATCTATGGGGAACTCTTCCAACTCAATAAGCTACGATTCCGACCAAATGTCCAGTATTAGGAATTAGTGTATGCCAATGGCGCTCTCCCTGAAAGTTAAACGTCAGGAAAGCTGAACTAAAAGAAATATGTACCTGCACCTGTAAATTATTTTGTTACCTTACATATTTTGAGCCCACATATATGTATACGACTAAGGCAAAAGTGTGCTTATCACCAAGTCAAAAGCAAACAGAGACCACTTCAAAATGATAAGAAAGTCCAGTCACTAGAATGTCCATGACCTTATTTGGAGGGTAAGGTGATCAGTGAAAACTCTACAACATTTAATTACTAACACTATCAAGAATCACAATTAATGTCTCTTATTATAACTGCAAAAAAAAGTGGTATATTACATTAATGTTTACAAGTAACGAATCAATTTTCTTAAAATCCCTAATTCATAGATCATTACCTGGGACTTAGAAAAGTCTAATGACGTAACTAAGGTCACATTAACTTGCCAACATTACCTCTGATGAAACTGTAACTCAACCTTACTTCCACCTTAAATTCACATACATGTTTTATTCTTGTATGCCCTTTCCTCAATGAAAAGGTCATGGAATTGAGAATCGGTTTTACCAGGTTGTCATTCTGATCTGGCACTGTGTTTATTTTTATTTTATTTATTTATTTATTTATTTATTTTCAGTTGGAGTCTCAGACTGTCGCCCAGACTGGAGTGAAGTGGCCGCACCCAGCCACCGCAACCTTGACCTGCTAGACTCCAGTGATCCTTCCACCTCGGCCTTCCAAGAAGCTGGAACTACAGGTGTGTGCTACCACACTCGGCTAATTTTTTATTTATTGGCAAGAGATGAGGTCTTGCCAAGTTGCCCAGGCGGGTCTCGAACCCGTGGGCTCGGGCAAGCCACTCACCTCAGCCTCCCAAAGGGGTGAGATTACAGGCTGAGCCACCGAGCTCGGCAAGGCACTGTGTTTTTAACAAGCCATTTGAATGATCTGAGTATTAAAATAGACAAAGAAACATATAGATGCTTTTTCACTGTTACAATTTATTCTTAATGTATTGGATTGATGCATAAGTGTATAGCATTTTTCACTTTCCCATGGACTGCGAATTTGTCACGTGATGGTTGACTGGTCACAGTCAACCAATTCTTGGGTTGACTGATATGGATTATCATGGATTATCATGGATTAAAGCATTTAAACGGTTCTTCATCAAATCCAGTGGTCTTCCTGAACATGCAAAATCATTCAGATTAAAGAGGCCCTTTTTGACATGACGAACCATATTCCTGCTGTGCTTTCCCTGATGACCTTCCTGCACCCAGCACAGATGTTTCAAGCCACTCCACTCCCTTTATGTTTCTGTTGAACTCAAACAGAAGAATATGTAAGAAGTATTTATTTGTTTTGTATCACCTGACACTCTATCTTCTTTACTCCACAAATAGCATTAGCCTTTTTCAAATCTGCAAAATGGAAAGCATATTCACAAGCATAGCATTGTCACTCCAAATGAAAAATGACAATGAACAAACTCCCAACACAGTAGTATTGCCATGCCGAAAACAAACACTACGAACTTATGTATCAGCCTAATATAATACTCATCTACACTTGTCACACGATTCTGCCCAGGTTAGAGTTAGAAAAGCTAATATTAGATCGATGAATCCATAGTTATAGAAAATAGAATGAGTTGGAAGAAGCTGCATCAAGGATAAGTGTGGCTTTTTAAATCAGCTTTTCATTATTAGAATAAGAACAATCTGACCAGATGTAGAGTGATCAAGAAGGTTTTTAAACAATTTATACCAGATAGAGGTGAACTATTAGGATGTGAGCTGTGTGAGGGAACCACCAGGATCAATGCTGGAATGTAACTGGTGCTGAACTAATGTGTGTAGGAAACGAGAACACGCTCCCCCAAAATCGCAGACTTAATTAACACTTTTTTTTCAGTCAGACTCAAAAACCAGCCATTGGCTGTATTTTGTTGCATTTTTATAGTATAATAGCATTGTCAGTTCTAGATACATGCTCATACATAAACACATGTACACACTCACAAACATGCACAATATATACACAGAATATGTTTAATTTCTCGGAGGATACGTTAAAACTACATCAAAAACAAGTACACAGCAACACACACAAAATATAAATCAAAATAGGATTGCTATTCTAAGAATCAGCAATCCTAATTAGTGCACTGTATTCTGTCTTAAAGCTTTACTATAATAGAAATTTTCATTGGACAAAAGAGATTGTCGAATCTACACAGGGTTCATAAAACCTGAAATAAAATAAAATCTATAGAAAGATGAAGACATGTCATTTCCTCTTATGCTCATAAATTTTCACTTTACTTCTTGAAAAATTCACGTCTTTCTCCCAGACTTGTATGATTCTAGCTGAGGGCCTGCTGTGTAAAGCATGTCAAAATCCTTTGAGTTAATAACTGAATCTGGTTTGAAAAATGAAGTTGTCTTTTTTTTCAGCGAATATTATGCATTTTCCCAATTTTGCATTTTTAATGAAGTGCCTAAGGCCTATTATTGCAGAAAAAGGTAAATTCACTTTTTTTATACCAAAATGATTTTAAAATCCATCTTCATAAATTCTCTGTGTTGCAGTCTAAAAATCCTTTCACATATAGCTAAATATACAAAGGTAATAGTATATAGAAAGAACATTGTTCTTTTGAGTACCATGCTTCTCATCTGATTAGTTAGCAATTTGTATGATTACACCTAAATAGATGCAATGCTGATACCACTGCTTATTTTATTATAACAGTAAAACAGGTACAGTGCTATCTGCCCTGCTTGTTTATAATATTACTCATAAACAATTTTGTGTACACTCCATTTCAATTCCCCAGCTTGATTAGCTAACAGTCTGCACTAAAACATTCAAGGTAAAATGGAAAGCTAATTGCATAGAGATTTTTAAGCTCATTTGCACACAACAGGATTTGTTAGAACCAATGAAGGTATAAAAAAAAAAGCATGACTTCTCTCCTATCCTCACTAATTCCCTTTGCCAATTCAAAATGTCCACAGAGAAGTTAAATGGAGTAGAACATAAAAATAGCATTTTTGGTAAGGGCAGTATTTGGAGAGAAGAAAATGTTCCTCGAGTCTGTGTGCAGGTTATGAATTGCTTTTATTCTGGAATATTGCTCGAATTTTAGAATGCTATTTCTAATGATATAGAGTACAATTAATGTTCTTTATATTAAGAGCTGATTTCCATCCATTGCATTCTCTTACAATTTTCCATTAAATGCCTCTCCCTTATTCTTAGTAACTGAACTATATCAATTATGGGGTATCAAAAAAAGAACCCAGGTGATAAAAGCCTCAAAATATATAACACAGTGTGGTAGTATAAAAAAATCTATTATTTGACAATGGAAAATAAAAAAGTTTAAACTGGAATTTTCTTAAAAATGGTAAAGCCAAGAAAAAATGGAATTCTCTTAAACTTTAAAGGCATCTTAAAAATAATTTTTAAATAGAATATTTTAGCACAGTCAAAGTACTATTGAATTACAAACTTTGAAAGTTATCTGCCACAAATATTTATGGACTTAGAGGTCAATAAATTCAAAATATAGTCTAAAATTAAATTTTTTGGTAGAAGCCGGGCTCGGTGGCTCAGCCTGTAATCCCGCGCCTTTGGGAGGCTGAGGAGAGTGGAATGCCTGAGCCCACGGGTCTGAGACCCGCCTGGGCAACTTGGCGAGACTTCGTCTCTACAATAAATCAAAAATCAGCCGGGCATGGTAACACATGCCTGTAATCCCAGCTACTCGGAAGGCTGAGGCAGAAGGATCGCCAGAGCCCAGCAGGTCGAGGCTGCGGTGGCCGGGAGCGGCACTGCACTCCAGTCTGGGCGACAGTGAGACTCCAACTCAAAAAACAAAAAAAATTTGGTAGAAAGTCCATAAAAGGAAGTCTGAATCTTTTTTCAATGATATAGTGAAAAGTAAAAAAAAAAAAAGAATGCTGATATTCATTTCTAGCCTGGAATAAAATTAATAATATAAGTATTTTTAAAATGGAAATTTTTCCATCATGATATTAAGACATGAAAATTTTAATTCGCCCTACTTGTTTAGGTAGAAGGAACCATAACACTTTTCTCCTCACCATGGCCTTGGCTAATTTTCCTCTATATCCAGTTTTCCTTCCTCTGGAACAAATCTGTTTGTCGTCATTTTTAGGAAAGAAATTGCCTCCTCTTAGATATATCTAAAAAAGATCCAGTTCAGCATACTATCAAACCTTCAGCCTTTTCTTCAACGTAATACTTTTCTGGGCTCCAACTCTCATCCTCCCTAGTCTTGCATGCCTGGAGGTGGGAAGGGGGATATGAGACCATCTCTCTTTTTCCTTCAATCTTTTCCTCCACTCAAGAGCTGCAATATTGGTCCCTTTAGCACTGGAGCACTGACTGGAGGAAAAAGAAATAAGAAACTATGAAGTTTCATTTGTATTGTAGATGTGTAATTTGTGTTTGGTTTCTGCTGGGTGTGGAAGATCCCAGCACAAAATTCTACGCAGTCTTAGGAGGAGGAGTAGGTATGTTCCTTAGTTGGCAGTTGACCTTGCTTCCTATAACTGGGTTGCTAACATCTATAGTTCTTTGAAGCAAACTCTGCTTCTTCTGACCCCTCATACTTTTTCTGTCTGCTACCTGGCTTCTGACGTCCTTCTTTGGTTGATTCACCTTGTCCCTTGTCCCATCCTCTTAGACAGAATCCATAGGTGGCTTATCCACATGTCTTCCCAGGAAATGCATCACGCTCATGTTCTTTATTCAGGCAACTGTGCACTGCCTTTTGTTCTGACAGGAAAGATATCACAAACAGTTCTCTTTACTTTGTCATGTTGAGGTGGCTTGTTAAGTACTTGCTCTAAACTTTGGTATCTGGTGTGTCGGACACTAACTTCTCATATATCAGGGAATATACATTAAGCTTTCCAGATGATACTCTTAGATTCTTGATGTGGAGGAGAATTACCTGCACACAACCTCTCATCCCCATCACAAAAAGATTTCAAAATTCAGTCCCAAAACATCTTCCTCCAAAAAAAGAACTACTCTAGACTTATCAACTGCTCAGCTAATACTTCCTCTTCTCTCATATAATCTCAAGATCACTGATGGGCTAATATTGGCTAAACTAATTTAACAATCTTCCATCAAGAACCACCTATACATTTTAGCATATCATATCAGTATTTGGAGTACCTGGTTCCTACAGTGTTATTCTTGACCTTTAAAAATTCAGCCATAACCATAAGAACAAAAAACATTATATTATTGCATTTACTTATCACTTCTCTCTCTCTCTCTTTCCTTTTCTGTGTCCCTCCTCCTTTTCCTCTTTTTCCTCCTCCTCCTCCTTCTTCTCTCTCTCTCTCTCTCTCTCACATGCATACACACATTCACAAATTAGATCCAATTTATTCATCATTGGGTTCCCATGCATTTGTAAGGTTACCCAGAAAACAGAAAACAATACAAGAACCACCATCTGCTACCATTGGTTTATATTTCTAAATTATTAAAAATATTTTGTAATTTATCTCAAAATTTTTTGTAAGTTGACATTCTGCATTATTTATTCTTCAACGTTCTGACAACCCTAGTTCCTCTTCATTTATCTCAGTATAATCACATATAAAATGTGTCTATTTAAAAATACGACATTAATCCTTTATACATTAGCAAATCTCATAGTTGTCCTTTCTACATAGTTACTAGGATCTAATGTTAGAAGTGATGTTAGATTTTGAGGGTGTTAAATGATATTACAAACATGTACATGGAATGTGAAATTCCTGTTCTGATCATCACCCCTTCTTACTCTCCTGCAACTTTTCAAGCAAGTCATCTCCAAAGAATACAAATCCTAATGGGAATTGAAGCACAGATTCACTAAGTGCTGCACAAGTAAATTCACAATACCACATTCAGAGTCTTATGTGTCTCATTTTCAAGTTTTGCTGGACTTTCATCTAAATCTTGAAAATAATGTTTAGGTATACTTCTGGGAGGCAGGAGAACAGGGAAAATTAGATCATTTGCCGTTCCCCCTCCACACACACTACTGCATTAGATTGAATAAGATAGTTTATGTTACCATATCAAACATTCACATAATCTCAGTGACTTAATGCAAGAGGTTTAATTTTTGTTTACACTACAATTTTAATATACATCAGCGTGGTCATTGTTAGCACTCAGGGGCTCAAGACAAGAAAACTAGAATTCAGCAAAGTATAAACTCTCGTAAGCTTCTCCAGAGATGATATACACTACTCAGACTTAATTGTATTAGATACAATGACATTTATGTATAGATTTAACTTCAAAGGAGTCAGAAACATACTATTCTACCTGTTCCTAAATGGAGAAGTGAATAAAAATATTTGGAGACCTTTCTAATGACTTACACAAGTCCATTAACCCAACCAACTATAAGGATAAAAAGAGATAGCCTAATGGGATCATGCTTTTAGAGAATAGCATCCATTGTCAGAGAATGGTCTAATGCAGTAGTTCTCAATGCATGGCCCATGGACTGCTAGGCATCTCATAAACGAACACATTTTCATAATACTGGGATGTTCCTTGACCTTTTTACTTCTATTCTCTCACAAGTTTACGGTGGAAATTTCCAGAAGCTACATGATGTTTTATATCACAAAGGATTGAATCCAGCTCTTCTCAATTAAGCCACCAATTAAACAAGTTTACACAAATATACCACAATGACACTTCTAACTAAATTTTGTCTCAAAATGTAATTATTATTAATGAAAATACAGTGTTTATTTTAACATATAGTGCTAATAATATAAGATTACTGTTATTATTCTAAAGGAATTAGCAAATACCTGAGCCTTGACACAATTTACAACAATTCTAAGGGTAATTCTAGCTTCAGAGTTCCCCATGGGGTTGGCTGAGACAGTTGTTGTTGCTTCATAACAGTTAAACTTCTTCCTCCACCCAGTCATCCTTCCTTCAATATCCCAGAGGTATTGTTTCTTATAACACTCCCCAGTACTTTTAGAGATGCAAATTTCTGTCTCAGCTCCTGTTTCCCAGAGACTCTAATTAAGACTGTTGGTGACTACCACAGAGGTTGGGGTAGGAGGATCACCTAAGCCCAAGAATTTAAGACTGCATTGAGCTATGATCGTGCCACTGCACTCCTGTCTGGGCCACAAAGCATGACCCCATCTCAAAACAGACAAACACAAACCAAAAGTTGGTTCAAGGAGTGATCCAAGTAGGTAGACTCTGAATGGATATTAGAGCTGTATCATCCACTGGCAGTGGTGGGCAGTGAGGGTCCCATCATTGGTGGGAAATGAAGCACTGATAATGCCTGTTAAGTGGTCATCGTGCATTTTTTTTTTTTTTAGCACTTTCATAGTTATGAATTGAGAGGATGTCAAAAGTGAACTTATGGGTCCTATGTGGCAGATATGTAGGAATTGTGGGAGAAATAATACTATAAGAATTAAAGAATTGAATGACTCTTATTGGGACTATTAGTGATTTGGAAAAAGACAAAGACTAAGAGTAATTAATTACCACTGAATGCCAAATGGAGAAAGCAAAGGGACCTTGGAACATAGAAAGAGCTTCCCTTTTTACATTAGGAAGCCAGAAAAAGACAATGATCAAGTAAGGACACAATCATAACAGCAGCAGAGCCCTGGACAATGTTGCACATTATAGTCAGTCGGTAGTCTGTTACACTCTTTTCAGGGCTATAGGTAACAAGAGGGATCTTGAGAAACAATGCACTTGAAAACCTTGCATCCTGAGGTCTCTTGTACTCTCTTGTAATAAAGCAGCTGCTGTGTTAGATGCAATATCTTTACTGTAGCTAATTTACATTATTTCAGGAAACTAACATATGGCCAGTGATCTGGCAAAACATTATTTTATTTTCGTACCACAAAGGTGGGGTAGACACATTTTATATCAACTTAGAGTGAACTGCAATGTATATTTATTGTCTTGCTACCTTAACTCTACTACTCTTTGTTATACTACAGTCCCTAGCGACCTGGACCATCTGAATGTTTCATTCACAGATAACATATTGGTCCACACTGCAGATATTAATAGAAATAACAGGGCGACAAGTTGCACAAACCATCAGAAAGCAAGTTGACAAATTAGATGTTATCAAAATTAAACATTTCTACTATTTAAAAGTCAATGCTCAATGCTGAAAGAATGAACAGACTATCCACCAGTTTGAAGAAAACGTTTAAGAGACATTATCTATGTAGAGCAGCTCTTATAATTGTAGAAGTCAAATGTGACTTGTATTCATCTTTTGTTAATTAGTATATATTAAGTGTTACAATTTTAATTCAGTTTTTTTCTTTCTTAAAATGTTTATATATTTTTTTGGCACCTTCTGTGTGTGTGTGTGTGTGTGTGTGTGTGTGTGTGTTTGTGTGTTACATACATGGTATTATAAATATATATAATACACCATAGAGGTTTTATATATATATACTGTTTAAGATATGCCAATTATACCTCAACAATGCCGTTAAAATATTGCCAGCATCCATGTAGCCTTATAATGGTAATGCAAACTTAAGGCTGAAAAAAAAAATTAAGATTCTCAAATTGCTCATTATGCCATTATGTCTTTATTGAGACCTCAAAACCAACTATTCTCTTAATTCCATCTAGAATATTTCTGTTCTGGTACAAAAGTCTTCACAAGGGTAAATTTTTTATATATTGCATACAATGGAATAACCATCAAAGAACAGTGTCCATGTATTATTTATTTAGGAATAACTATATGAAAAACACAGTGCTAAGCATTTGATGAGAATCGTCTCAGTAACCCTTCCAACAACTCAAGGAGATAGGTACTATAATCATTTGTCTTTTTACAGTTAAAAAAAAATTGAGGCACTGAGCACAGAACACTGATTTGCCGACTGTGTCCCAGTTAGAAGGAGAAGAGTAAGAGTTCAAACCTACATCTTTCTGACTTCAAGAAGGTGACCATGCCTCCTAAGCTAAGTAACATATTAGAGGCAAAAGAATCCTTCAACAATGTCTCCTCTTTTGCAGGGAATTTTTTGAAATCAGCAACTGTGGCTTCACAGACTCTCATCCATACAAAATCAATAAACTTCACTCCCACAAACTTAAAAAATTCATTGACTCATTAATAATTTTTCCCTAGTGGGTCTTTAAGTGCTCTTCAGTGTTTATGGAAGCCATGTGCTTCATTTAAAATTATATGAGGCAGTATTACATAGAGGTTAAGAGTTTAGGAGCCAGTTTTCCTACTACAAGTTGAAAGAGATTGGTAAAAGGTGCTAAGATTTCTTTTATCCTGAAGAACCTATTCACACATCCACTTCACTTCTGACTGTGAATTTAACTTTATTCATAAACCACCTCATCATGTCAACATTCTGTAATATTCAGAAAATAAATTGTGTTATACCCCATCAGTCTCTCAAGGCTAATAAACATTTAGTTTTCAATTTTACTCCTCTAAATTGTATATATTAGTTCTATGTTCATGTTTTCTTCTGGACCTGATGAAACAAGCATACAACTACTTTTATATGAACCCCCTAAAAATGGCTTGAGAAACCTCCACAATCTTAAAGAAATCCAGCTTTCGGATTCATACCTAGGGTACAATTGAGTTACTTTCTGACTGTGAAATCTTGAGCAATTTTTTTTTCAATTTCTGTGAACATTTGTTTGCTTAATTGTTTAACGGAATACTAGTACCTGTAGTTTAGGGTGTCATGACTTAGATTAGTTTAAGGTAATGGCATGCAAGACTCTCTCAATTAAGGAAAAAAGTCAACAAAATCACAGTTTTTATGTAACATTGGAAATCATTTTAATTTTGACATAATTTTCAAAGGTATGTGAATCTTTTATAAGAAAGTAGAAATAGAAAAAGGAAATCATTCTCATTCAATTGGGTATTTCAAAGGATTTAGGATATGCAAATACAGATTTCTTTGCAGAATTTAGAAACTGGGACTAGAATGAATTGAATTGGACTTCAGGGGGGAAAAAAAAGGTTGTATGTGGGAAAGAAATTAAGAGTGCCCTGAGGCTATGAGATGAGGAGAGGGATAGTGACATGAGAAAGATAAAGAGAACAAAAACATAGGGTTTTTGAGTCCTAGTGGCCTCTTTAAACTAGTTCTAAAAAAGTTGAAACTGCCATTACAAATAGTAGCCCAGTCATAGGGTAGCTAAAAAGACTTTAAAGAAAATTTTTAAAGGATTTAAAGAAATTTAAAAGAATTGAAGGTGATGTGCAACATGTGGTGTGTGTGCATGCGAGTGTGTCTACTCTTTGTTATGAAGATAAGTATGTATAGGTCTTCCCCCATAACCCTATGTCTTTGAGTACGATTAACGTTCTGATGGTATTGCAGCCTTGCTTTAGAGAACACGTATGTTGGTGGTGTGAGGAGTCTAAAAGAAGAAGGTGTTGTCACTATAGTGACGTAGAAGAAGAAGGTAGTGTCACTATGTTGAATCTTTGGCATAGATAAATCAAGAGCAATACATCAGAATTAAGAATCAAAGGAAAGTAGGAAATCAGACAGAGTCAACTGAGACAATGAGAATGGAAGTTCACCCAGAAATGTTCTGAAATCTTGGGGAGGAAATGTGAAATTCAGTGAAGGTCATGTTTGCCCCATCTAATATTTGTGATAATACAGTAATAATTGTGAGTTTTTAATATATTCTTTTATACACATATAGATATAAATATGTATAAAAACATATACAGATATAAATATGTATATATGTGTGTGTATATATATATATATATATGAAGTTGTATGTATGTATGTATATATAAAATGTGTGTGTGTACTTCACCCTTGAATGATGCAGGATTTAGGGATGTCAAGTCCCTGAACAGTTGAAAATTTATGTATAACTTTTGACTCTCCAAAACTTAACTGCTAATAGCCTACTGTTGACTGAAAGCCTTACCAATCACATAGTCAATTAACATATCTTTTATGTCATATATATTACATGCTGCATTCTTACAATAAAGTGAGCCAGAGAAAAGAAATGTCATTAAGAAAACCATAAGGAAAAGAAAATGTATTTACTGTTCATTAAGTGGAAATGGATAATCAACTTTCTGATCCTTGTTGTCTCATATTGAGTAGGCTGAGGAAGAGGAAGGGCTGGTTTTGCTGTCTCTGTTACGGCAGAGGAAAAAGAAAAAGAAATCCACATTTAGTGAACCTACACAGTTCAAACTCGTGCTGTTCAAGGGTCACACATATATACACACCTATGTTTGCATGTACATATGCTTATTCATAGTATATGACTTGTTTATACATTTTGTTTATCATATTTATACCTTTATATACCTTTTTGTTTTGATAGTTTCTTTTCTGTTAAAGACTTTATGACAAAAAATAAAATCTAGGTAATTACAAAGAAGATCTTATACCTAATTCTGAGGGAAAAAAAAATATTGTCCCTAATCAGAATACTAAAATAAAGGATTTGCTGGCCTCTTATCAATATCCAGTGCTGTCCCTCTTCAGGGTGAGTTCTTTGCTCTAGCTACTTTTTAAATCCTAGTCAGAATATGCTTTCCAAAGCCTTGTAGGATATATTGATTCCTGTTCTTGTTCATGACAAAACAAACCTTCCGCAGCCTTTGCAATGTGGCTCCTTCACATACAACTCAGGTTTGCTGAAAGCAAGCAGTATTTCTTTCTTTCTGTTTTTGGTCCAATAGAAATTTTGTGCATTGGTCTTTAAAACAATGCTTTTATCTCCTTGAGTTTCAGCTGGGCTGCAGTTGTTTTATTAGTCCTCAGATGATTTATGTATTTTCAATGTACAAGTGCCTAGAGGGTAAGATAAATAGAGTTATTTTTATAGTAAAATTTGAAAAATAGTTCAAGGCTTGAAAAAGCAAAGCTTATTAGGTGCTCAAAATTAAAATGAATGCTTTCTCTGCCATGCTATTTTTGCAAAGGACACAAGACATGTGAAGAGAAGATTTTTAACAAATATTCTATTTTTTTCTCTCTATCCATAGCACATAAATTTTTAATTTAAACAGTACGTCATTTACTATAAGATACTTGTATGCTTTAGAAGAGAACAGTTCTGAAAGTTATAAGCCGTGAGTTGAGATGTATGAATTCTGGGATGTCTAGGCCTTTACTCTTGAAGAGCTGAAGAATTCCTGCCAACACGTCAATGTAGCTAATGCACACAAAATTTCCTATCATATTTCTTCTTTATGCAAAAAGGCCAGATTTATGTGATTCAGTGATATATTAACCCATTTTGATATGGGTATTATCATTAAGTTAAAAACAAATCTCTATACTTTTGTTACTTCTGTGTTTTGATCAAGTATATGGAGATTTGATGTTTTGTTGCTCCAACAGGCATCCTACTGCCCGTGGTCAAGAAGAAGGCTTTCCTCACATAACATATTACAGTCACAAACAGTAGACAACATCCGTTTTTCCTAAAATTCCTTTCTGAATACATTGCAAGATAATAAAGTGTTATTGATATTTTTAGTCTTACCAGTTTTGTAGCTATAATACTAATCTCCCATTAAGCTTAAATAACTCTTCCAAATTGTTTGATGTTGATTATGCTCATAAAACTTACTTATTATTTATGTAATGGTGCATGCAGTTTATTTCAGCATATATGAATTAGATGTAGTATAAAAATCAAAGTTAAAAGAATTTGAGGATGAAGTAGTCTTATTTGGATCAGGCTAAAGATAATTACCACAGTGTATCGGCTAAACTATTAATAGGTGAAGTCTGAAGGAATGAGCTTGGCATACCACTGAGTACTAGAGAAGTGTTCTGGAAAGGACTGAGGTCAAACATGAGCTGCTGATGCACCTTATTACGCTCAGTAATAGACAGGGCTGCTAATAGTGGTTCATCACTTGCATGACGGTGATTAAAGTGAGCATTCAGACAATCATATGAGTTTTGATGAGGTTTGCAGGGGCAACGAACAGAAGGGGAAAAGGACAGGGTCATGGTCGGGCCCTGGTGAATATGGATGTGAAAGAGGTTGAGTAGGAAAAAAAAATCCAGTGCAAGTACCACAGTAGAAGCCAAAGATGTAAGAGAGAAATAATTTTTAAAGGAAGTAAAATGATGGGAGATTTTACAGATGGAGGCCATGCTGAAGATGGCAGCATTTACTGATCCCTGAGGGCAGAAGCAGGAACACTGTGGACTCAGGTGTGAATGGCAGTTGATGTAGTGAGTCCAAAGCTGATTCATCATCTCAGATGCCTGTCTTGGGAAGACAGAGAAGTCACCAAACAGAAGAGGTTGTACCTCAAGAAAAGGTTGTTGTTGTTTTAACATTAAACAGACTTTGTAGGCATATTTTGGGGGTGAAAATCCAATAAAGGGACAAAGGGTAATCATGCAGAATTGAGAAGATATGATTGGCAGAGCAAGGTATTTGAGATGTGGAAAGCAAGAAACCTAAGCCCATGCGCAGGACTGACTTTCTGGAATCAGGCACATTGCCTCCAGGGAAGAGGAAAGGGGGTGGAAAAGGGAGAAATCAAATGAGTGTCCCTTTGTAAAGCTCAGGGCAGACAATAAGGAAACCTGTTGATTTAATTACCTTAATGAGGTAGGAATCAAATTTGGCCTGAGGATGAGAGAGCAGCTTGCAGGGGAGGGGGGCTGAAAGGAACTTTCAAAGTCTGGAAGAGTTGCCTAAGGCAATGAGGGAGGAATCTGGCTAAGGGATTTTTCAGGGGATCTGTGGGTTGTGTTGAGATTGCATAAGTAATTGGAGAGAAAGAATTGCAAGCTGTCATGGGGGCATTTTCTCTAGGCAAACTCAGTGAACCAGGGAAAGGAGTGACTCAGTCATGAGTTTGTGCGAATCCAAAGCCGTAGCAGTGGAGCTGAATGAGGCCAGAGTGTTTAGGACATTAGTGTGTTTGCTTTTTTTTTAAAAAATAGTTTGTTTTTGTTTTTAGAGACAGAGTCTCATTCTGTTACCTAAGTTGTATGCAATGGTAGGAACAAAACTCACTATAGTTCCTAACTTCTGGGATCAAGTGATCCTCCCACCTCGCCTTCTCAGGTAGGTAGAACCAGAGGCATACACCACCATATCTGGCTAATTTTTTAAAATAACATCTTTTTAATAGAGATGGGAGTCTCACCATGTGGTCTAAGTCTTGAACTTTGACTTCAGAGATCCTCCTGCCTTTGCCTCACAAAGTGCTGGGATTATTGGTGTAAACCACCATGCTTGGCTTTAGTATACTAGGGAGAAAGGAACTGCATGTTTTATCATTGAATGACAATATAATTTATTCAAACAGGCATATTTAAGAGTGAAAGAAGGCAATGATCAAACAGAATGCTGGAAAATGGGTAAACTGTATGTCACCAGGCAAGCCAGGATAAATGGTCATCATGTTCAAAGTAAATAAAACAAAATTTTGCAAAGACCATATAGGTTGGGAGAAAATGTCTAACAAATGATCTTAATGTAGTTAATATTGGAGAAAAGCTAGATTATAAGCACCATAGTAAAAACCCTGGAAGTATAGAGTATCTTGGTTTTAAAAAAAAATGGACTGTGGGAGTTCAGACTTCACAAGTGTAACAGATGCCGTGACTCTGGTTAATGAAACGATTTAATGTTCCTGGAGTGGAGAAGGTGAAAAATTCACTGGAGTTCAGGAAGTCACCCTGGTCTAAGGTTAGTGAGGAAGCTTATTTTCTCACCACTTTAAAAAAAGTCCAGTAAGATCATAGAATTAATGGTGGAGAGAAAGTTATAAGCCAGAGGCCATAGTTCTCAAAGAATGAGAAGGAATGAGTTTGAGGGAGGTCAGTCAGTGACAAGGATGAAGTCTGGGTGACATAAAGCTCAATGTGGATAGTTTTATAAGAGGGCACAAGAGGTTTGGTAATGGTTACTAGGAAAATTTATACATTTGGCTGTCATTGCTTCATGTCTTTAAGTATTCAAGTCACCCTTGATGCCTGATTATCTTAAAACTTTGATTCTACTTTTATTTCCAGTTCCAACAGGAAGAGAATTCACTGTTCATGCTAGCAAGATCATTGAGTTCTACATATCGGTTGTAATCCTCATTTAAAATTTTCAACTTAGACTTCTTGCTCTTGTTTTGATTTTGATTAACAAGCGTTCAGCCACAGAGGACAAACTACTTATGCTCTGCCTGTTAAGATAAGAAGTGATACCTACCAAAGACTCAGACTGTAGACTTGAGAGAATATATCAAAGTAATCACTAAGTTTTGAGGCTTCTTTGAGACTCTTCATCTTGAGACCCTGACAGTTTTTTAGATTTTCTTTTTAATATCAACAGAAGTTAAAAATTGGGGCACAATGTATTCACATACTCTTTATGACATTGTAAATACCTGATATCTTCACTCTCTGTGTCTGATTTTAACAGACAAAAATCCAATCGCATATAATCATGTTTTGCATTTTATTCCTTTCTACCATTACTGAGATAGATAAATAAATCGTTACTAGCATTTAGAAAATGTCTTCTTAGCATATTCCTAGTAAGATAGGGCTTTAACAAGAGAAAATTGCATGTGAAAACACTAATTTCATCATTTCATTTATGATACATTCTTTATTATACTGAAATCATAGCATGCAGCCTTTTTTAAAAGCTTGGAGAATTTTGCTTGTACGAAAATGTCATAATGAAATGACCTGTGAGTAAAGTGAGTAATGATGATGCTAAATTAGGTTGATTACATAAGATTTTTGAAATTATAACAACTTAAAAGTAACAAAAATATTATCTTAACTTTAAATGAATTTATAAATTCTTTAAGCAACTTCTATAGTAATGATCACACTAACATTATTTTAATTATCTAAAATGTGTTGACACTTAACATGGTAGCAGTATAAACCTCCCTTGGGTACTTGCTTCTTCTTCTAAGGTAGGCTTATTCATGAGAATTTTAGCTTCCTTCTTTCTCCTTTCTTCACTTGGAGGCCTTTCGGAAGAGTTGAAAATTAATTTAACTTTTTAAACTCCTCTTCTGGAAATAGCATCAAGCTTCCAAATTTCAGCTCATTTACATAGCCCCTCTAAACTCATTTCACAAACCCTGGCAATCTGTAAAATTCTTCAAACATAGTCAACCACATAATTAGCAATTTATGAAGATGATATTGTATAATCCTAAAGATAAAAGTAAGCTGGTTTAAAATTTTATCTTCACCAAATTTTGCTTTCAATCACATGACTTTGTTATCAAGGATTTTGTCTGCATGAACACAGAATGTTAAATGGAGCTTTAAAACATCAAGGCAATAGAGTCTAACTACACAGGTTTCACATGAAAAAGTTCAGAGTTTTCTTAATCATGGAAAAATACAGAACCAAAAACACACTTCGGGAATCATCGCATCAAACCAGTCTGTTCTTTTATGTTAATGAGAAGTTGCAGCTGTCTGTTTGCTGATCCTTTAAATTACTGTGCTTAGTTTTAAAAAGAAGAGCATAACCTTTTCTGTAAAAGCAAGTTCACTCAATTTTGACAGTACAGAAATCTATGCAAGACAGGAAAGATTTATATTAAAATGGCGGCCCCTAAAAGCAACCAGTTCAGAGGAAAAAGAAAACTTACAACATAATTTAAATATGCCTTGTATTTTGTCTGGACACAGTGGCTTATGTTTGTAATTTCAGTGCTTTGGGAGGTCCAGGCAGGAGGCTTGCTTGAACCTGGGAGTTCAAGACCATACGAGACAATATAGTAAGACTTTGCCTCTAAATATATATATATACGTCTTGTATTTTATTCTGCTCTTTCTCCCCAGTTTTAGCCTCTGCAACACTTCCGATACTAATTTTTCCCTGTTTATTTTAAATGCTCTTTCCCTTCCATCTCTGATTGACTCCGTTTGGGAGCAAAATGATATGCTATGAGTGAACAAGCAAAGGACAAAGCAGTGTTCATTTTATTATCTCTTTAATAAATTGTGTTAATTCATGATTCTCAAAATTTGTTCTCTGAACTAATACCACTGGTAACACCTGAGAAATGAAAATTCTAGGTCACATCTCAGACATAATGAATCAGAAATTTTGAGGAGGGACCCAACAGTTTATGTTTTAACTAGCTTTCCAGGTGATTCCGCTGTATGCTGAAATATGAAAGGAACTCTGTTAAGGAATGTAACTTGTTATTGTATTTTAGTATATAGATTTTAAATATGAAATCACAGAGTGTTGTTAGCAATTGTTATTTTTAAAGATAGGTATGTGAAAATAAAGAATCACTCTCTTCTTTACTGTTAACAAGGTTCAATTAGTTTTTTTAATATTCATTCCCTCAGGACTTATCTACATTGAACAGTGACCCATTTTCTTGTTTATCTTTTATAATTCCTTACGTATATAAAAATCCAAGTAGTAAATATTATGTTTAAATATATACATTGAATTTAGCTCTTCTTGGTGTACTTATTTATTTCAGCAATTGTTCTTGCTACATTTGTAAGTTTATTTTGTGTCAGGAGCTGTGCTGAGTTGTGGGTTAAAAAATGAAGATATAATTGTTAAATGCCAAGACATTTATTCCAAAACCTACTTGAGGAGAGAAATGTAGAAATTAACATAATTGTCCACAATTGGGAGGCCTAGGTTCTATTCTTCTATTCATTTTTATAACAAATTTACATTAAAATTTAAATTTGTGTTATCCATCATTTTTTCCAAAGGGATTTAAACTATGTTAGACATAAACAATATTAATAAACTAGAATGTTAGAATAATGGAAAGGAAGATAAATAAAAATGTCTAACTGTGCAGACTCATTATTTTTTATTTTATCACAAAACATTTTTTATCAACCTATTTTGTGCCAGGCACTACACTATGCCCTGAAGATCAGTAAAATGGAATATCTACTAGTAGTGCAATTTCTGTCAAGTAGGAGTAATAGACCTCCTAGTCAATTTAAGAGTAAGATAGCTATACCTGCACACGTATGTTTATTGCAGCATTGTTCACAATAGCAAGATCATGGAACCAACCATGCTGTCCATCAAAAGAGGACTGGATTTTAAAAAAATGGTCCATATACGCAATGGAATATTATGCAGCCATAAAAAAGAACAAAATTATGAATTTCGCAGCAACCTGGATGGAATTAGAGTTTATAATACTGAGTAATCTCTCACAGAAACAAAGATCTAAGTATCACATGTTCTCACTCATAAGTGAACCTTGAACAACTATTGTAATACTATAAGAAAAGAATTGACAGTGGTGGGAAACTATGGGTGGGGGCAGGGAGGGGAAGGGAGGTGGGATTAAGGGTAGTCAATATCTGTCTGGGGACGGGAGGGGGCACACCTCATCAACAAGGGTACCTGCACAATGCATATTTGTATACCTTACCCCATAATTGTCCCCACAATATTAAAATAAAAAATATGTTTAAAAAAAAGAGTAATATACCTTTAAAATAAAATTTTAACAGAATGCGAGGAGTGAGGGGCTTAGATAACCAAATGAGGAAATTGTGAATATTCCTGAGACTATCATTTTCTTTAAAGTTTGTGTAATTAGTTTAATTTCTTGGTTTCTAAAATAGTGAATCTTAATAAAAGACTTAGGAGAAACTTGTGCCTCCATAATTCATAAGCAACCATTATTGGAACACTTTTGTATATTTCTTTTGCTCCATTTCCCTATATATTTTCCTTTCATAGTGGAATTTGTTTTTATTAAAGGGTGGTTTAATGATTATTTCATTAATGCATGAGAGTTTTTAAATTACTTTTTCACAGTGTCCTTTAAAATGGCTAAACGATATTCTATCAGAATTTCTAAATGTCTAATGACCTCATAGTTTGAAACTTTCATTTCATCATCAGTATGCCACCATTAAAAACCTTATAATTAGTAGCTTTGGCTGGGACCTGCCTGTGTATTTATATTTATTCTTCAGATATGAATTTGTAATATTAAAAAGAATAAATATTTTAAGGTTCTTGATACACATAACTGAACTGCCTTACAAAACAATGCACATTGCCAAATATCAATCTTTTGTTCTGCAAATCATACTAAATAAAGGAAAAGTGATAGTATCTATCTTGCAACTATAAAATGAAAGAAAACATTAGTTAATTAAGAATAAAAAGTATTTTCTTGACCTTAATGCTAGAATACATTTCTTGAGTGGAGATTTAGTAAAGAAATTATGTCTAAAAAACATGAACAGCCGGACTCGGTGGCTCAGCCTGTAATCCTGTGCCTTGGGAGACTGAGGTGAGTGAATTGCCTGAGCCCGCGGGTTCAAGACCCGCCTGCGCAACTTGGCGAGACCTCATCTCTACAATAAATCAAAAAATCAGCCGGGCATGCTAGCGCATGCCTGTAATTCTGGCTACTCGGAAGGCTGAGGCGGAAGGATCGCCAGAGCCCAGCAGGTTGAGGCTGCGGTGGCCGGGAGTGGCCACTGCACTCCAGTCTGGACAACAGAGTGAGACTCCAACTCAAAAACAAACAAACAAAAAAACCATGAGCAATAACCTTGAAGGTAGTTTTATGGAAACTTAAGAATTAGTTCATGCTGCAATTTCAATGTAATACTGTTTCTATAAGGGTAAATTATGGCATCAGGATATCAGGAATCAAGTCCCAATTCCGCCACCCAAAGGCTATATTATTTTAGTACACTAATGAATTTCTATGAGTCTCAGTTTTCTAGTTTGTAAAGTAGAATTAAAATATATTTTTTCAAAACGTATCTGAGAGGATTAATCTAAATATGCTATCATCATTCAGTGTAAGTGCAAACGTATGAGGAACTCAAAGATTAGCTATTATCATTATTGATAGCTTTTGATAAAAACAGATGCAGGTAAATTATTTTCCTGTACCTGAGTCTCTTTTTTATAAAGAATGGTTTATAGTAGCATATTTAAAAACCCCTGTGGTAGGTAACTTCTGAAATGGCTCCCAATGATCCCTGCCCCCTGGGGTTCAGGTCTTTACATGATCTAACACCCTTGAGCACACCCTGGGCCTAATGACTTGCGTATAGCTAATAAAATACGGCAAAATGAAGGGATGTCACTTCTGAGATCAGGTTACCAAAATTCGTGACTTCCATCTTTCTCATACTTTCAGGCCCTATCAGTTGCTTGATTTGATGAGCCAGTTGCACCATTGTAAGCTGTTCTTGAAAAAAGTCCACATGAAAGGAAACCAAAAGAACATGTGAGGAATTGAGGATCTCCATCTCAAAGCCTGTTGGGCTGAATCACATCCGTGGTCTTGCAAACTGATCTTCTCCAGTTAGGATGTCAGATGACCATAACCCTGGTGGATCCCTTCACCACAGCCTCATGAAAGACTCTGAGTTAAGTCCTACTTGGATTACTGACATACAGAAAGGAGATAAAAATATATTTGCCCTGAACGGCTACATTTTGGAATAATTTATTACACAGTAGCATATAGCTAATATAACTACTTCTAGCTCTGGAGTTTTATGAATACTAATGACTTAGGATAATCCTTTCAACTTTTATCTTTTCTAAGCTATATGTGTTTGAGTGTCTGGATAAAAAAGAAAAAAAAAAGAAAAGAAATTTTCTGAGTTTCTTACACAGGTATTCAGATACTTTTGTTTAAAATAAAAGAGTTACTTTCTTCATATATCAGCTTGAAGAAGACAGGGAATTTACTTATAATGAGTACCTTAAATTACTTTATTATTTTTTAATCTCTTTTTCATTTGTTCACTAATCTTTGTTAACATATCACTGCAGTACTCCATGTTTAATTATTCTAAAAAAATGTTGCATGTTTGGGTGCAATGACTCATACCTGTAATTCCAGCATTTTGGGTGGATGAGGAGGGAGAATTACTTGAGTTCAGGAGTACAAGATCAGTCTGGATGATACAGTAAGGCCTTATCGCTACAAAAAAAACTGAAAGCATAAAAATAACCAGTTGTGGCCGTATGCACTTGTAGTACCAACTATTTGGGAGGCTGAGGCGGAAGGATACCTGAGCCCAGAAGTTCAAGGCTGTAGTGAGCCATGATTGTGCCACTGGACTCCAGCTTTGACAACAGAGTGAGACCCTAATTTTAAAAAATGTTGCTAAAATCTAAATTAAAAAAAAAATTAATTTATACTCATATTATTAGAAAAACACTCAAGGTAAAGAAGGCAAAATGTAATGTGTCATTGAAGTAATTGCTGATTATTTGAGTAACAATTTTAAGCTATATAGCTATAAATATCAAAATAGTCTCCTTATTTAATATAGAAAATGATATAAAAACAAGTTAATGTTAATGTTACAAGTTAACTCTAGATTATAAAGTATTTTTAGTGGCAACAGAAAGATGACCTTTTAATGACTGAAAAACATACACATAACTGGCTTTTTGATGGATTTTGGTACGTTTAATAAGTATAGCTTTTAAACAATAGAAAGTGGCAATTTAACAATTTTGGCCTGGAAAAAGATCCTTTCAAAAATCACAATTTTGGATGAACTTCAATATTATACTAAGAGAAACATATTAATAAACCATTTGGCAAAGAGGAACAGAGGATTCTATGCTTTACTGTGCCCAGTACTGCCCCTTTTTGGCTCCCCTAACTTAAAGAAGTTGCAGTGGGAATTGTTTAATAATTTAGTGAGAGAGAGAGAGTGAGAGAGATTTTGGAAAGAACACTCAGAAACATAGCATTTAATGGCTGGTAAGAAACATGGGAATGAGAACAGCTTGCAGAATGGATACTATAAATAAGAAATAAGAAGGATTTCTGGACTGTCTCTTAAAACTGAATAAACTCAAATTCACAAGGTGTCAGAATTAACTTGATTTATCTTTCAATGAGAAATTTAAAGAGTCAAAAATAAATGAGCTTGGGTTTCTGCAACAGTGAATATTTTGTGATAGATGAGAATAAAATTTACTTCAAACTATTAGGTGACTACTCTTAATATGGCTGATTTAAAGACACATAAACGGCTAAACAACACTTTAGGCAAAACTGTTTATTTCATTTGCTAAATCTACCAAGGATAAAAAATAGGAATCAGTTAAAAACTTGGCTATGCAGTAAGCCAAATTAGATCTTTTCACACCAAATAAACTTACTTCATGCCCAAATACGTTCACAACATTTGTCTAACTAATCAGATGGAGTTATTCTCCAAATGAGGAATAGTCATCTTATATATATCCTATACAAATGACTAGAGATCACACTAATTACTGTAGAAGCACAGTGAGATCTGAAAGATCCCTGTTCAGTTAGGATGGAGTGTCACTGCCCAACCTTCAGCAAATGTCCAGGAAAGAAGCAAATGTTACCAGACCTGCTCTGACATATCAATGCCTATTCTGAATTATATGATAATTGCATTGTTTGAACTTCCCTGGAAGCCCAACTACTTTTGGCTACATTGATTATATGAAATGGTGTATTTTTAATTCCTAATAACAGAAAGATATAGATAGATAGATGATAACTAGATAGATAAGTGAATAAACAAATGAACAATTGGTCTTGGAACAGAATTGTTTATTGGAACCTCACTGTGGACTCCAAATCTATACTTTGCTTTGTGAACACAGTCATTAACAGACAATCACGTCATGGTCCTCTGGGACCCAAGAGAGCAAATGCACTTTTCTGTTTCATGGTGGTTGAGGACTCTGGATCCTAGACAGAGTACGGCTTCATAAAGTGTTAAGATAAGGTAATCTGTAGTTTGAAATTTGAGATTGATTTTAGTTATCATGAAAAAATACTAAATTCTGAGTCATTATTCTCCCTGCAGGAGGAATACCAATATTTTTTTTCCCTTGAATGTGAGCAAACTTTGAAAAAATTAGTAAGGAGTGTTGAGTAAGTCAATGACAGGAACAGAATGCATGATCTCAGTAACCATGGGTGTTAGGTACCTACAACCTGTAGGAGCTGACTGAATGAGTCATTTAAATAATATTATATATACAAATATACACACAAGTAAATATATTACTTGAATAATATATTTTAAATACGTCAAAATATATATTTCTGGTGCATCAGGTTTGGTTTTATTGGGTAAATAGACAAATGAGAAGCTAAACCTCTGGTTTAGGTCTTTCTCTTTTTTCTACATGATTTTAAATACCTATACTGAGCTCATTCATAAAAAAATAAGGCATATATATACCTTTATAACAGGCTATTATAAGGAGCCATTTATGTCACTTACCCCCTTAAACTCTATAGTGGGGAGAAAGCACATGATGCACTGATGGACTCTGAAGTAAAAGTTCCCCTTTTAGTAAGTTGATTATTTTGCAATCATTGTCCCCTTTTAGAGTCCTACACACTATTCTGGACTCTTACAGAGCAACGCATCAAATTTATATTTTCCATCATTTATTCATCATTCATTTTCTTACATGATATCAATATTTATTTATTTATTTATTTATTTAGAGTCAGAGTCTCAATCTGTCACCCAGACTGGAGTGCAGTGGCCGCTCCCGGCCACCAAAGCCTCGACCTGCTGGTCTCCGGCGATCCTTCTGCCTCAGCCTTCCAAGTAGCCGGAATTACAGGCATGCGCTACCACGCCCGGCTGATTTTTTTATTTATTGTAGAGATGAGGTCTCGCTTCCCAGGCAGGTCTCGAACCCACGGGCTCAGGCAATCCACTCACCTCAGCCTCCCAAAGGCGCAGGATTACTGGCTGAGCCACCAAGCCCGGCGATATCAACATTTATTAAGACAACACTATAGAAGGTTATATCAAAAGATTCCTCACCTTTCCCAACCGGATCTATGCCAGGAATGGGAAGCTCAGACACATTCTTTTATCACAAACAAGCAGCTGATTACAGTTAAGTCAAAGAGAATGACATTATTGTAAACCTTCAGTTTTGCTGAAATGAGTGAGACTATAATTGAGAAAGGTCGGTGCTGCTCTTCAATGCCAGGACATTTCTTAAAATACTTTGGGATCTACCGTATAATCTTTTTTTTTTTCCCCCAAAAAGGATCACAATGAAGACCAAGTTAAAAATAGATTCTTATAGAGTGATTTGAGTTCTTCTGGGTATATTCCCACTAGGGGGATTGCAAGGTCATATGGAAGGTCGATTTTTAGAACTTTTAGGAATCGCCACACTGATTTTCACAGAGGCTGTACTAGTTTGCACTCCCACCAGCAGTGTAGAAGTGTTCCTTTTTTTGCCACATCCTCTCCAGCATCTGTTATTTTTTGAGTTGTTGATGATGGCCATTCTGACTGGAGTTAGGTGGTATTTCAGTGTAGTTTTAATTTGCATCTCCTTGATGATTAGTGAGGCTGAACATTTTTTCATGTGTCTGTTGGCTGCTTGTATGTCTTCTTTTGAGAAGTGTCTATTCATATCTTTTGCCAACTTTGTAATGGGGCTGTTTGTTTCTTTCTTTTCAGCACGTTTGAGTTCCTTGTAAATCCTTGATATTAGGCCTTTAGTTTATCACAGCATTGTTCACAATAGCAAGAACATGGAACCAATCATGCTGTCCATCAGAAGAGGACTGGATAAAAAAAATGTGGTGCCTATACACAATGGAGAACATAATGAAGAACAAAATCATGTACTTTGTAGCAACCTGGATGGAATTAGAGTTTATAATACTGAGTGATCTCTCACAGAAACAAAGACCTGAGTATAACATGTTCTCACTCATAAGTAGACCTTGAACAACTACCATAATACTATAAGAAAAGGATTGACAGCAGCGGGAAACTGTGGGTAGGGAGGTGGGATTGACAGTAGTTGAGATCTGCCTGGGGGGAGGGCACGTCTCATCAACAAGTGTACCTGCACAATGAATATTTGTATACCTCACCCTGTATTGTACCCCATAATTTTAAAATAAAAAAATTAAAAGAGGAAAAATAAAATGAAAATAGATTTTTCTGTTGTTCTTAATGCCTGTAAAGATTAACAAAATGCATGGATCTCACCTGGTTTCACGACTCAGTCCAAGATTCAATTTAACAGTAAATATTAGAGAGCTTCCTTTGTGATGCAAATTTCCAAATATTGCCCAGATAGATATTAATGTATGTAGTCAAAAAGATTAATTTACATTTCTTCATTTAGTAAGGAAGATAATCTATTTAATTAATGCACATAAATACAAATCTGTGTGTTTTAATGAGATAAATCAATTTGGGATTTATTTTCTATTATGTCTACAATTTAAAAAAATCCTTAACTGACTGACTTTCTTGCAAAAAAAGATAGTTCATCATTTCATCTCTTCCTCAAAGCATCATGTAGTAAAAGACCTACCGTCAACCACACATCACTTTTTTTTTTTTAATTCAAGGTCTCATTCTGTTGCCTCGGCAGTAGTGTAGTGGCATAACCACCACTCACCTCAGTCTCAATCTCTTGGACTCAGGTGATCCTTCTGCCTCAGCCTCCTGAATAGCAGGGTCTACAGGTATGGGCCACCGTGTCCAGCCCAAGCACCACTCTTGACCACCAATTCAGGTCTCTAGGGCCAGACATTAATATAATACAATGATGTGCCTTCTGGGAAAATGACAGTGACGTAACTTCTGGGCAAAAATGGATGTGGTTGTAATGATAGGCATGGGCTCAATGGAGAGAAAAAAGGGCTACAAGAAAGAGTCACTCCCTAGGCAAGATACTCAAGCAAAACGTTTCTAGCAGTTGATGTGGTAGGGAAAAAAAGTACAAATTCCAAAGATTTGACATAGTTACAGGACTGTACCCACAACGCGACAAAGAGAACTGAACACACTGGAAGGCTTGGCTAGAGATTAGTCTCAGAGAGGCTGTGAGGGCACATTTAAAGAAATATAACACTGCACGCTGCATCTGAGGCACTCTGCTTCAGACACTGCTGCAGGCAAAATGGAATTCCTGCCCAGCGCCCAGATCTCTGCTCAGGGTCAAAACCACTTGG
Organism: Carlito syrichta; assembly: GCF_000164805.1. Classification (NCBI taxonomy): domain Eukaryota; kingdom Metazoa; phylum Chordata; class Mammalia; order Primates; family Tarsiidae; genus Carlito; species Carlito syrichta. The sequence goes on along the minus strand of NW_007249905.1, from coordinate 1,280,509 downwards.
AGCAGTGTGGATTTATACACAAGAGCAGTGGTTTGGATTTGTCAGGTATTACAGGGACTCCAAGGGCAGATCTGTGGCAGTCAGTAGGAGATTGTCACTCCCACAATCCAGAGACAAAAAACCCTGAGAAAAGGTGGGGATCGATGCACAAAAACAGCATAAATCTTCCATTAAAATTTTTGCTCCCACATGAGAAATATGATCAGGCAATGGAAAATAATAGCATTGGACTATTAATCTGCAGCTATTCTACATTAAGGAAAACCTGTCAAAGGGAGAAATGAAGAAGAAGGACACTTCTGATTTACATTTACCCCTTTTCAGTCATCTCAACAAATTCTTTACTTTTTTAATGTGATTTGACTCCTCCATATCACGTCTCTGAAGCCATATTGGAACCCACTAGGGGAGGGAGGAAACGTTTGCTTTGGGTCTCCACACAGAATCACACTCATATGCTAGAAAGATCCATCATGTGACCTCCACTTCCACTCTTGCTCCTTCAGTTCTTCCTTGTGTGAAGACATGTTCTAGGTATCATCCCTGAGAAAAGTTCCCATTCTCCATCCTCTTTGACCATCATTAAATTGAAGTAACAGATATTGCTGTCAATAAACTGTCATTGACAATATCTCCCTTGTTCTACTGGTCTTCCCTGAATTTCCTCTGGAGAAAGAAGATTCTCCCCTGTCTTAACCCCTTGGCATTTCAGGTACTTGAACTCACTTGTTTCAGTCATCTGGTTGTCCTAAAACTTCTATTTTATACCACAAGTTGGCAAAATATAACTCATGGACCAATCTGGCATACAAACTGCCCATGAGCTAAAGAAAAAGTTTACATTTTTGAATGGTCCTACTTAACATGGTTATGTATGTACCCCCACCATATCTTCAATATTGCCTCTTGACCCACAAAGTCTAAAATATTTACGACCTGGTCCTTTACATAAAAGTTCCCGACTCTACTTCAGACTTTATAATTTTCGGTAACTATAGTTTCTCTGTATCTTAATTTCCAACAAGCTATGCTGTGATTACCTATTTTCCAACATTTATTTCTACTTCCTCTAGAATCCTGATTTCCCACACCCTTTCTTTTCACCACTACCACCAGTTCATTGTTGCTATCATCATTTCAAAGTATCTGCCACAAATCACATGCTTAAGCATATTCGTTAGATGAATGAATTGAGCGGGCTTATTCACTCTACCTCCGAAGTTTGAAGTCCCCTCAGGAATCCTGTCTTCTGGTGTTGGCTTGACTAAGACATTTATGAATGTGACCCTTCTCAGTGGTCCTTCCCTTACCCCCAAAAACATGCCCGCCACTATTTTCGCTTCCGTGCCTAGAATATTTTTTTAAAAAAAAATCTATGCTACAAATACCAGCTATCAATTTTTGAATAACTATTATGTGCCAGGCACTTTAAAACATACTCGTGTTTAATTCTCTTGACAACTACATAGGACAAGTACTATTCGTATCTCAGAGATGAAGAAACTAAGCCTCCAAGAGGTTAATTGTTCAAATTCACAGAGCATCTGGGTGTCTAAGTTCCAGAGGAGACTTTAAGATCCATTTTTTTGTCTTTCCACTCTGCTGAGTGCTGTGAATGTCAACGAATAATTCAAGGTGTGGGCATGTCAGTCGATGGGAGTACTGCTAAAGAGGCCATGTTAAGCTTGGGAAGAGGGTTCACATATCATTAGGTGCAAGACTTAAAAGGCGTTGCTCTGTCCCTTAAATGATAGCACCAAGAAAACCTTTGGAATGGTAAATAATTTAGACTCTCCCACCTGGCTTTTTTGTATCTCAGCCCTGGAGTTCTTTTATAAATGTGCAGGCAACTTCATTTTTCCTCCCAAACATTCCCATATACGAATGAGCTCAGCTGTGTTCTATAACCTTGTAATTTTCTAGCTGGAAAACATGATGGTTTGATGGGAAGATCTTCCCACTGAATGGTGGAGGGGTAATTGCTTACTTTCTTCAATAAATGCAGATGGTTGAAATTATGTGGGAAAAATTACTTAAAATGATAATTCAACTAAGGTTAAACTTATTTTTAAATAAAATCTCAATACATTTACTTGTTTTCCCCTCATCCAGAACAATTAGCACAGCTCTTTTTTTCCCCTAGTCCAAGGTTTTCCCCTCGTCCAAGGTTTTCTATATGTGAAAGAAAGAAGGCAATTCTGGTGTGTAGTTAAAAAAATACTAAGCATGACCTATAAAATTTATTATTCATATTACTGCTCTATTTAAGACTCAGTTCTGTCTACTTTTCAGTGCTTCCAGAGCATAGTCTGTCATGCCTCAAGCTCTGTGAGGGTTTTTGAATCCTCTGCAAATGCGTGTGTGTCCTGTGCCACTGACACTCTTCTGTCACCTTGATCTTTGCCATGCCTAGTTAGGTATTTAGATTTAGCAGCCCAGTATTCTTACTGAGCTTCATTTGACACGTTTTTTTTTAGCTTTAGTTTGGATAGTCCAATAGTAATTTCCAATTTTAACATAAAACCATTTATCTGTGTCTACGTCCCCAAGACTCAGTCTTACTCAGACCAACCTTTGCTTGTAAGACCAAGTAACAAACAGGCTTTACAAACATACAAGATGCCCTTTGTAGGCAGAAGATTGATGGAATCAGCATTTTATCAAAGAAACCCTTTTTTTTTGTTAGCAATTCATTTGATACTCACTGTGCCAAGCATTATATTTCACATGTATTATTAACTCATTTAATGTTCATAAAAGTTTAATTGTTGTCTCCATTTGTACAAATACAATAGCCAACTAAAGGACATAGAGTTTGAATAAATTGCTCAAGCGTACGCAGCTACTATCTCTGAGATCAGAGATTTATCTTCAGCCAATCAGACTCCAAGGAGTATGTAGCCATAAAATTGTATACTACCTTGGAACTATTAATTGGTGCTAGACTTCTTCAAGAAGGTTTGCCTCTTTTATTTCATTTCACTTACTTTATTTTTTTGTGTGAATGGAGTGGCACAAATAATGGCCTCATTAGAGTATGGTTTATTTATTTTTTTCTTAAGTGAAAGTATAAAGGGTCACCAAATGGCTGGAGACAAGTTTTCAAATTCAAAGAGAAAACTTGTTTTTCCAAAGATTCCTCTACAATCTTGATATTAATTTTTTCATCTGACTTTATTGCTTTCATTTACAGCTTTGAAATATAAAAAAATACAAGTATTTACTTCTATACGGATACATTTTCCTGTTATATTTACTGAGCATCCCTAGAAGAATGCCTGGAATATAAAAGCACTACATACTACTTTTATATGAAATAAGTATTTGTGAAGAGATTTTCATAGAGGAAAGAGATTTTCTGAGGCTAGCCTGGAGAATATTAATCCCACCCCAACAGACAGAGTAAAATGTTTACAAATGTACATATTTATAAAAATTTTAAACGTACAGCTTATAGTGTAAATACAATTAATTTTATAATTAAATAAATTTTAAATCTCATAGTCTGTAATATATACTACATGTCTTTGGGTAGACAATACCTACCCTCTTTTCATAGAAGGTGTTTTTGTTGATGATATTGACAGTATGTTGTTGTCTTCTATCTCTTCTTAGTCAAGAAAGTATTAGGTACAGAAGCAGACTTACAAGTAATTTAATTTCCCATAGCACAAAATACATGTTTGTTCAATAAGTAGTTAAATATTCCAGGATTCTTGCATTTTGCCACAAATAAGAAAATGTGTTTTTTCTAGTTGAACGTGTTTCAAACTCTTTAAATCTGTAATGGACTAAAATTGATACCTATGTATTTGGCAGAAAAATTTTCCCTCAGATGCAACTGTCTCTTGAAAACAATAAAGGTTTTCATTTTCTTTCATTTCTTCAAGTCCTCCAAAGTTCTTCAGCTCCTGGCTGAGCAGAATCTGTGTCCCTCAGTCCTCAATCATCGAAGAGAAAAGAAGGTGCCACAAAGTGGATATTAATGTGAATAAGACTGAGTTCAGAGTGTACACACACACACACACACACACACACACACACACACACACACACAGAAGAGTGGGGAGTTGTTTTCATTTTGTGGAAAACATACCTAATTGTAATGTTGTTGGCTTTACCAAATGCCATGTCCAATCATCCTCAAAGAAATCTTCCCGTGGCTGCTGGGAAGAGGCTTGCTTGTATAGTTGCTCTCTTATTGCTGCCAGCATTAAGCCCAATTTACCTTCTCAGTGCATAGTTCCTATGCCTGCACTTGAAATGCCTTATGAAAGAGACAGCCTGATCCCTCGTGTATTTGTGAGTGGTATATTTGGGTTTATTTGTGTTTATGTGTGTGTTTCCTTGACCCACTTTAACTCAGGAAAATCAACAACCACTTAAAACATCCAACCAACGTTTTCTCTCCAACCTTCTTCTTTTAGAGAGAAAATTCAGCTGCAGCTGGTTTACTTCTGCAAGGATCTATTATACTTAAAGTTCTTTGTTGAATAAGCAAATGCATTTCTAGAAAGAGCTAATTTGTTTTCTGAAATTCTTGTGAAATATTAGTACACTGAAATATTGTTCCTTTGCTGCATACATATTTGCAAAATAAAATATTTTATCAGTTCAGAAGTTTATACTTTCATGTTAAATAATTTTTTTTAATACACAGAGGAACTGGATCTAAAATTACAACATGCTGCATCTAAGTAATAGTAGCTGTCCTGATTATATGGTCTGTGTTAATAGTTCCCAATTCTGTAAGAATTGCCTAAAACACTTTTCCCCCCATATTTCTGTATTCCTCTGACTTAAAAAAAAATGAAGACCTAAGTGTGTGTGTGCATATATCGAGAGACAGACAGAGAGAGAGAGAGAGAGAGAGAGAGAGAGAGAGAGAGAGAGAGAAATTCTGGCATTTGGAAACATTAAATCCAAATTTAAATAAATCCAAATAAGGAGAAACTCATTTTCCAGAACTCTCTAAAATGTCTGAACTTAAGTAAACTATAATTATTAAATTTTTGTGGTTTTTGTTTGTTTGTTTGTTTTTGTTTTGTTTTTTGAGTTGGAGTCTCACTGTCGCCCAGACTGGAGTGCAGTGGCCGCTCCCGGCCACTGCAGCCTTGACCTGCTGGGCTCCGGCGATCCTTCCGCCTCAGCCTTCCAAATAGCTGGAACTACAGGCGTGCCCACGTTCGGCTAATTTTTTGATTTATTGTAGAGATGAGGTCTCGCCTGCCCAGGTGGGTCTCGAACCCGCGGACTCAGGCAATCCACTCACTTCAACCTCCCAAAGGTGCAGGATTACAGGCTGTTTTTTCTAATCCTATTGACAATATTGTAAATTTAATTTAATCATTGTAAAGTCCAGTGACAGATTATCTTTTAAAATGGTAGAAGTGGATCTATATGATCTGGGGTACTCAGGGGTTCGTTTTCTTTGATATTTTTATGACAACTTAGATTGGAAAATTGAGTCTGTATATATGTGCATTTGAAGGACACCATGTTTGCCTGTCTGCCTGTCTGCTTGTCTGTCATCTATCTATCTATCTATCTATCTATCTATCTATCTATCTATCTATCTTTCAATTTGCAAAAGGTTCTAGAAGCCAATATATTAAAATGCCATTCTTAACAATGAGTAAGCAGCTATCACATCAGGGACTGTGTAGTATCTGTCTTTACCATTATACATCCTGGGCCTAAGTGCCAAATAAATATTTATTGAAAGAAGGAGATAAAAAAGAAGGGAGACAGACGGGAAGAATGAAAAGGAGAGTAGAAAATAGGAAGAGAAAGAAATGTATGAACTATTTGTTTTCATTGTCCCTTTCCTAGATGACTCATCAGTAGATAGCATGGAATGACTACTACAGGTTGGGTGCTAGGAGTACCCACTGCAGACAACATGAGGCTTTGTGGTTTATGAATTCCAGGAAGCAAACATTGGGTCCGAGCTGGGTGTACAATTCTTTCTACTAGGAAGTAAACACCAGTGAAAGGAAAAAGGAAAGAGAAGAAATAGTTAGGTCTGACAGAGGCTTTATGCCTGACAGTAGTTCCAGTATAATTTTGCCTGTTCGGGGAGTCCCATCTCAGATGCAAAGAGCTCAGCCCTTGAACCACTGCCTTGTTCAATCACTGGTTGGCAGCCCCTCCAAGAAAAGTTGTACTTCAGCTTGAAAACTGAGGCTGACCCTAAGAAAACTGACAGCAAGAGGCTGTTGGATAATAACACGCCTTGCAGCTAGTATGCCCTTTCTTGAAGGTGGATCTTGAAGGCACATGTCTGTACCTCTTTCACAAAGTAAGAATTAGTTTCTTTCATGATAGAAAGTGCCCTAAGAAATATCAACTTCTTCCTATCAAAACACCAGCTCCAAATAAGAAGGGAATATATTTTTTTCTGTGAAAAGGGAGACTCCACTCTACATTTCTCTGTGTCTACCTTGTTTATTTGAAGACTTCACAATAAATGCATCTCTTATTTTTCAGAATTGGAAACACAAAGTTGATCAAAATGAAAGAAAACTGACATCTATTTCTCATAAAGAACAACAAATTAAAACATTTGAATGGATAGCCTTTTGTTATCCTTAAAGAAGTTAGTATCTTTCTCTTATTTCCTTCCTTTTTGTGAGTTTCCATGGGAATCTTTGTAGAGCAACTGACTACAGCTGAATCTATATGTGCTCTAACAGAATCAGTTTCAATTAAAGATTCGATGCATCTGCTGCTTGTGGCGTATAAAAAATCAACATAAATTTATTGAATAATTAATATGTCCCCAAGATTATGCAAAATCTCTATGAGAATTTCAAAACCCAAGGAAGCTCTTGCCTGTGTTCTTGTATGGCAATGATAAGTGAAGCTAGACACATGCCTGTCAGCTTGGTGTAGTGAAGAAAATATTTCTCACCCATCACACAGTTCATGGCTGAGGCTCCTATAAGGAAAGACAGATTAATAAGAGAAAATCATGATCAAATATATTTAACATAAGTGGCATATGACAAGAAGTAAACACATAAAGACCCAGGGAAAATTGTATATTTTGGGGAAAAGGCATGCAGAAGTATAACAAGGTCAAAAGGTAGGATCTAATGGTAATAATTTGGGAGAAACTTAGCAAAGGCCTGTTTGTTCAGATTCTTTTAGACTTTCTGTGTGACTTTTTTTTCCTTCTCCTAGAATCGGACAGGACATCTGTCAACATGAGCTTCTTCAGCAGAGAAAGGAAGTAGAAGGTCAGAAAGACCATCCTGTTTCTGTAGTTTTCTCAATTTACTTGGTTTAAAATACACAGTATGGCAAGTTTTCTTATTTGGGGGTAGTGTTTCCTTTCCCCCATCAAGGACAAACATGAATATTTTAGTTTATCTTTTCCACACCTCGATATCCACACTCTCTACCACTACTCCAACTGACATGGCTTTCCATAATCTCAGGAAACTGCTAGACTTGGGGTAGATAAATACGGAAGCTAAAAACATAGTAGAAGTCAGCCAACAAAGTCGTTCCCTACCTCAAGTAGCCAATGACTATACATTGAACATCAATAATTTGCCAGTCACTAGGGTAGAATCCCAGGGTACAGATATTAACAAGATAGATTATGTTCTTCTCTTCAATGAATGCATACATGACCAAAATAATTATAATGATAGTTTCAAAAAATTATAAAGGATAAGAAAGAAATAAAATAAGAAATATTATAAAGTGTAAATATAGTGGAGCTGGGGAACTGTTAGATGTTGTATAGGCTGACCAAGCAAGGGCATTTGAGGAGGTGTCATTTGAACTGAGATCCGAGAGATGGAAAAAGATTAAAGTGAACTTCTGTTGGGAGAATATTAAAAAAGAAAAGGTAACTAAAAAGAAAGATCACAAAATTTCCAAGATTGGAGTAAGTTTAATCTAAAACATAATGTAAGATGCATATGTAACTTGAAATTCTCTAGAAGGCATTTGCAGTGTAAAATTAGAGTGGTTAAATTGCATTAATATTTAATTTTGTTTTACTTCATCTAATATACTCAAAATATTAGCACTTTTACATGTACTCAATTTAAAAATTAATGAAATATTTTACATTAATTTTTATGCTGTCTTTGAAATATGCTGTATCTTACATAACACATACATTTTAGATTAGAATATTTAAATATGATGATTGTATTTTACATAATAAATTGTCATTTGTGACTAGAAGCTACCATCTTGAACGGTGCAGTTATGAAGACTGAAAGATGATCATTGTCTCTGGATGGTAACTAACAAAGAAAGTGAATCAAGGTGAATTTGGAGCTGAAGGTAGCATACAGTTCAAGCAGGGCTCTCTAGGCAGTCACAATAAATTTGTATCATATTCAAATTATAATAGTCATTAGAGGGTTTAAGCAGGAGACTGGCATGATAGGATCACTGATGTGAAAAGACTATGTGTACTACAGAGGATGGGCTCTAGATGGTGTGAAACCAGGTACAAAAAAAAAAAAATGGAAGATGGTTACTGTCTCTTTTGGATAGATTGGCAGCATAGAAAGAGCTGTAGGGTGGACCCAAGTGTGGAAAATTTGGATATATATTTTGGAGGTAAAATGTCACCAGACTGAATCTATCAGAGAGACCAGACCAGATGTGGGGTAAATATAAAGAGAGATTTGAAGAATTACTCTTGTTTTTGTTTGGTTGTTTTGTTGCTGCTGTTGTTTTTTATTTTTTGCTGTGGCAAGTAAGTTGATGGTGATAACATGTTGAAAGGTTTTCAGAGTATAGAAATAAATATTCTCTTTGGTTATGTAAAGTATGAGAAGTACAGTTGACAATGATGTGTACACAATTTGCTTCATTAGTGTGGAATTCAGGTTTTGAAGGTCTCAGTGTGTAGATATTACTTAAGTATAAGAGATTACCTAGAGAAGGGAAGGAAAAGACAGGAGGGGAGGGAGGAGGGAGAGAGAGAGAAGATAAGGAAGTGTGAGGAAGTTGACAGGGCATGGCAATGCTTGTGACAAGATGTAGGAAATTGATTAGGAGGACAAATACATATTTGGAAGAAGCCTAGTTGGCAAGCTAAAGAGAGCGGTGGGAGATGAAGAAATGGAGCAGAAAGTACAAATAACATTTTCAAGAATTCTCTATTTTACATGCTAAGAAATAATGCAGGAAATGGAGGGAAGCTGTGAGATCAAGAGGTTTTTATTTATTTATTTTTAAGTTATTTAAGATCAAAAGCATGAAGGTCAGTTTTTATACAAATGGATAATCCATTCCCCGAGAATGTATAATTCAACACAAGAAGATGTTACTTACAAGAGACAAATTCAGGAAGAAAATGAGATGAAGCCAGATTAGTGAATTTACCCAAGATCACACAGTATATAGTGAAACTAAGATGCAAACGCAGATATCTTGACACCGAGGGCCAGGTCTTGTTTTTTTTTTTTTTTTTTGAAAGTATGTTTTTTTTTTGAAAGCCAGTCTTTTAAATGCAGTGGTATCAAGTAAGAAATATTTGGTTAATCTTGGTATGAGGTGATAAAAGCCAAACAAGATTGGAATTATGAGGAGAAGGAAAGGGCTAATGAAAAAGACATTACCAGCCAAAAAAGATCCCAACTAAGGCAAAGCTGGGGCCCATTAATATGAAAATAAGAAAGAGGCAAAGATGCTTGTAAGTTCTTGCAATGATGGAAAGATGGTGGTCTGCGTCAATAATGAATTAGACTTTCACCTGATGCTCAATTTCATATATTCCATCACTGTGTGTCATCTGCTTTTTGGATCTGAATTTCTTTTCACACCTTAGCTGACCAGTGATTTTTGAGCTATTACTTGGCAGCACTGCCCCCTAGTTGTTTCAAGATTTTTTGTAAAAATATGCTTTATCCTCTAATGTATTTTTCAGACAAATATTTTCTGCATGAAAGTTGATCCCTTTAAGTAAATACTTGCAAAAATAAACAGAGAAAAATCAAGCTAAAAAAAGATAATAGGCTTAGTTTTAGAAAATCATGTTCTCCATATGACAGCAGGAGATTTAATTTGAAATATAGACATCTTCGTGTAGCACTAGGAATAATTTTCTATCTTCCCTTTGGTACCTGAGTAGAGACTGCAATCTTCTGGCTGAGCTCAGAAGCCAACCTCTCCAGTAATTTCCAAAGGATCTGGAGCGTCTGTGTCAGTTATGAACATACCTCTCAAGATGGACAGGAGGACACAAGACAATGCAGAATCTGAAATACTAGACCGTTAACTTTTAAATCTTAACAACTTTTATTGACATGTCTCCACGTGGTAGATAGTTTTTTCTCATTTCTGAGACAAGGAGACTAAGGTCTGTGTGAATTATTTGGTCAAAATCTAATAACTAGTCGGTGGCAGAGCTCAGTGGGATTCAATCCAGTTAGGAATTACAAGTAAGTACTCAGCAATAGTATGGACCCGGCTCTGGAAATACAAGGGGAGATTCTCCAAAAAACAGTATTATTTTTTTGGAGAGGGGCTTGTAGTATAGGCTTCTCCTACTAGGTAAGTGTTTTAGAAACCCATCAGCATCAGTGTATCAGCTAACGCTACTATGAGAGGCTGCATTTGGCTTCAGCAATTTTTTTTGGAGATTCTTTCAATGCATTTGCATTTCATGTTGGGTGATTTACAAGTGCACCTGACCATACCTTGCTGAGTATCCAGCAGTTTCAACCAAAAATGGCTTGACCCCCATGCCCCACTTTTGTTATTCACCTGGTCTCACACTGAGAGACATTTTTTGTTTGTTTCCCTGAATGGAAAAAATCCTTAAAGGGAAACATTCTATTGATGTGAAAGAGGTGAAATGAAAAACCGGCAGAAGCACTACAGGGTATCAAAATTGACAAGTTCAAAAATTGTTTTGAGGAGTGGAAAAAGCGACTCAATAGGTGTATTACATCGAATGGAGAGTATTTGAAGGTGACTGAAGTTTAAACATGTAAGAATAACTACACAAATTTTTAATAAATAAATTCCAGTTTTTGGGGATCCTTCCTCGTATTTCTCAGGAGGTATAACCTATTGATCAATTGCGTAGTTTCCTCATGGTAACCATTGCTATGTCTGTCATGTGGTACATCACTACTTACCCTTCAGTGGCCGGAGGAGTGGAAGATTGTACGGTTATAATAAAGTAGAGATAGTTACAATTAAGAGCAATAAAAAAGAAGAAAGATGGGTATTAAACCTAACAGAGCAGTGACATTTGCTAGAGGTCTATAAATAGGTATCAGGCAAAAATTTTTTCCATCTAATAAGTAGGGCTGCAGTCTTTTACTCATTTAAAAGTTTAATCATTGCTAATTACTTTCTTTGTTGTTTGCTTTAATTTTATTACTGCAGTTTTGCAACTTCTTCCCTGTGCTTCCTCTGTGTGTGTGAGTTTATTTATATTTTTGAGTCCCTTCAATCTTGCTGCATGCAATTACATGACATTATCAAGTAGGTCCATGAGTATGTAAGAATTCAAAAAATGTAGGGCAAGCCTCTTGGGTCCCTTCCCACTGAGGGAGCTTTTCTGTCCTCTCAATAAATCCTGCTTTCTTAAAAAAAAAAAAAAAAAACAGAAGAATTCAAAGATGTTTAAAGCCTATCAACTAGTTGATTGATCAACATGTTAATGATAATGATGGATAAGTTTAATGCAAATGTTTGTGCACCTAAGGACTTTTTTGAAGATGTAATTTGGAAACTATTTTTAATCTTCATAAGGATATAGTAGCTCTTTCTTTTCATGAATGTTGGAAAAGTATACATTTTTATTTTGGCGGGGTTTTTTTAGTTGGAGTCTCACTCTGTCACCCAGACTGGAGTGCAGTGGCCGCTCCCGACCACCGCAGCCTCGATCTTCTGGGCTCCGGTGATCCTTCTGCCTCAGCCTTCCAAGTAGCTAGAACTACAGGCATGCGCTACCACACCCAGCTAAATTTTTTGATTTTATTGTAGAGATGAGGTCTTGCCAAGTTGCCCAGGCGAGTCTTGAACCCGCGGGTTCAGGCAATCCACTCATCTCAGCCTCCCAAAGGCGTGGGATTACAGGCTAAGCCACTGAGCCTGGCTGGAAAAGTATACATTTTTAGATGTATCACCTTTGTTGACTCTCTCTCTATATAAAATATATGTGTATATATTTATTTGTGTGTGTGTTTGTGTGTGTGTGTGTGTGTGTGTGTGTGTGTGTGTGTGTGTGTGCATAATTTTTTTTTTTTTGGTAGAAATGAGGTCTCACTAGGTTGCCCTAAGTGGTCTCAGACTCCTGGACTCAAGCAGTCCTTCAGCGTCAGCATTCTATGGTACTGGGATTACAGGCGTGAAGCACTACTCCTGGCCAAGACACAAGATTTTAGTTCAAATTATTAAATTATAATTAAACAACAATAAGTTCTGAATATTTATGTAGAGATAGGTCATAGTTCAAACTCTATAAATTAAACATTTTCAGCAATTGAAATCATTCATTCATTCATTCAATGAGTAAACGTAAGCTGAAGTCTGCTGTGGGCTTGACAGAGGCTTGGATACTGAAGATGAAATAATTAACAATCATACGTACTCTAAAGAGTAGCAAGTATTATGGACATCTATATTCTAGAAATATGCATAGAACATTATAAAAACAATTTAAAAAATTATGTGTTTGGTTTAACTGAAAAAAAATCTATTCTTTAAACTGAAAAATCTCCCTGTGGAGAATAAAAAGCCATAATAATATATTATATGGAAAATGTCCTTAGTTTCCATATAGATCATCGTAGGTAATTTAGGAAAATATTACTTTCCTGGGCTGGAGAAAAACAGAAAATATCTTTTTAACAGTGATAAACATAGATCTAGACATGTATATTGATATGGGCACAGAAAAATCATAGACCCATTATTTAGATGTAGTGTACCCCAGTCAGAAAATGTTATAGAAACTGATAAAAATGTACTACATATTATCATTTTTGTCAACTAGCTGCACTGTGTTGCTTATGCTTGTGTTATTTATAATTTCATGAGTAATTCAAGACAAAAAGTCCAAATGTATCCAGACTGTTGTAGATCAAGTTAGAATTATCACTTTTATTTATTAACCAATTTCAGAGAACTTGATAGATAATAGTTATTTGAAGGAGAAACAATAAAATTACTTGTATATTTTCCAGTGTCTACAAACATGAATGATCATTGAAAATTTAATTAAACTATCATAGATGCTGACTAATAAAAATGGATACCAGCCATAAACAATCAGTATTTGTGAACTGGCAGACATTGGTTAAATGTCAGATACACTGGATCAAATTGTTTTCCTACATATATATTTCAAAAATGGTTACATAAATGCTAAGCAATATGATAAATCGGTGTGCTTAATGTATTGGGATAACTTTGAAGATCAATTATTTGAATACTTTCCCTTTCTAGCAACTTGGGAGTAACAATATGAAGATAGTTCATGTGTGATTTGCCTAAGTAATTAAGGCAAGGTCATGTTCACGAGACATTAAGGCTGAGAGTTGAGTAACACAGAGGGAGCTAGAATGGAATTTCAAACACCAAGAAAAACAAAAATAAGGGAAAGAAATTGTGCAGGCACAGGCAGACAGTTGCCATGAGGCAGCTTCATAATATAGCACTTACAGTTCTCTTTATATTGTATTTGACATCCTGTGACAAAATTTTATATTTTGAAATTGGTACAAAGAGTATGAAACAAATTTGGTTTATTGTATTTTCAATGATCTTATAATATTCCCCAGATTCATGTTCCTCCACCTGCCCTACCCAACACACTCTCTGGGAACTAATGCCAACATATGTCAGGACATTAGCTGAGGGACTCTATCTCAACCCCAAACTTGTGTAAAAAAAAGACAAAATTACGAAGCTTAAAGATCCTTATATAGTTAATATTTGGAAAGGTAAAAAAAAAAATCTGTGGCTCACTCTCACACATTTGAGATGGGAGAGCGAAGGAGTAGGTGGGTGACGAGAGGAGGGCCAATACTAAGAAAATTTCTGCTTCTTCGAAAAAAAGTTCTATCTTCACAGAGATTTTTTAAAGGCCACTTTCATTATTTTTTTCTCTTTTTTAGGAGATAAAAGCTGGATTACTGTGCCATACTCACCATCAAATTCCAGAAAACCCCAGGCAGTTGTGAGGCTAAGAGAAAAATAGTCTTGCCTTTATATTTCTCTAAGTATTTTCATACTCATGAATTTGCAGTTTGCACAATTCTCCTAACCCAGTTGTCTTTTTGAGTCGCTGTCTCCGCCCCATTCTCCTAGATGTGGCATAGAACATTTAAGTCAGAGCAACAAAAAGCTTGCGATGCTCTTAGAAAGAACTAGTGAGTTTCCATTTGATAAATCATATCAAATAGTAAACATTATATAAATAAATGGATAGTCCTAAGTGATTTAAAAAATTCACAAGAAGCCCAAAACAATATACATGAAATGCTTCGTTCAGTTAATAAAGAAAAAAGCAATAGAGGAAATTCTGTTTGATCGCTGGACATATATTGTACAGTGGGCCAGAATTTATAATGCGTGCATATAGCTTATACATGACAGCACTTAATGGGCATGGAAAGATGCAATAAGGCATAATTATCTTTCACACACCTGATAGGTCTTCTGAAATATCTATCATCAGATTTATTGCTGTAAAATAAAACACTGTTCATTGATGTTGAGTGTGAAAATAAAATTTCTCATTTAGGAAAGTTATGCATCCAAACAGCAACTGAATTACACTGGTTTTGTCCAAATAGGTTTATCTCTTAGATGTGACCAGAACCATTAGGGAACAGGATAACACATAAATGTTACTATTAGGTGAAGGTTGCGATATGGAACATGGCTTGGAGAGACTGCTACAGTAAATGTTCTGCAGTGGAGGACCTTGAAACGGGAGGGGGAGCATAAAACACTTCCTAGGACACCTTGATGGAGGAAGGGAGGTGAACACTGGTCACAAGTTGTGCCAGGTACTGTTGCTTTACACACCTGTTGCTTTCAACCACTTCACACATCACATATGTGGTGACCATCTCTACGATCTAGATTAGAACATGGAAGTGAAGGGAAGTTAAGAAAAGCACATAAGTCACAGAGGAAAAATGGAAGTAGTGATGACAAACATGCCTTAAGAAAATCTGTGCCACACTAGCACAAGGGCAGAATCCACAGTTGCTGGGCACTGCTGGAGAGGGAGGGAAGGAATAGGGTAGAGGGCACATGGCAACACAAAAACTACCTGGTCCACTCCCAAGGGGTGTGAGGGCCACCTAGTAGCTCAAACTTCACCTGCATGGAGCCTACTTATGTAGTAAATCCTCACTTGTACACCATAACTCGATAATAAATAAATACATCACAAAAAATAAAGAAAAGATAACAATCAGCATGCAACTTGTATAAGAATAATTCTAATTATTATGAGAAAGAAAAACATAAAGAAAAAAGTGTGGAAGGAAGGAGAGAGAAAGGGAAGAATAAAGGAAAGAGGATAAAGAAGAAAGGAAAAAAGGCTTTAAATAAAGATGAAAAATGAACCAATCAATGATTATGCTCACCCAATCTTATATAATTTGTGTATTGTCCATGAATGCTTTCAAAAGTATCCATAATCATAATGATTATCATCATAATCATAAGCAAAGGCTGTCAAAACCAGATGGTAAGAGAGGAAATTTAGGTAGTAAGCTGGCCTATGATATTACCAAATATTTTCTGAAATTAGAAAATGTGTTATTTGTCATCCTCCAAGCCCTTTTGTGAGAAAATAAATAATTTTCCCAAGTGGTGCTTAAACCGTCTCAAACCTTTAGCTTTAACTAAATTCATTAACTCTACTAATTTTCAATTATTTTTCTGGAGCCAAACTCTTTAAAGTGAACTTTTAAGTTTTGTCTCATCAATGCTCTGGAGTTTATGTCTTCATTAGAAGTTGTTATAAGTGACTGACAGGTGTGGAAACACCAGACCAATTCCCACAGAATGATCTCTTTGTATAGGAAATACAATAAACACCTATTTATACAGCCTGGGTAAGAATTGGAATGACTTGGTTAATTGCATGTTCTAGTCAGCTGAGGAGCTGTATGGCCAGAGAGAATTAACAGATGGTTATATAAATGTACTTTGTGCATTAAATATATTAGTCTAGGGCTTACCACTTTTTTCATTCATTTTAATATATTCATGGAACTATTTTTTGATACTGTGTGAATTAAGCATCTAGCCTTCATAGATTTATAGAACAGATAAGATGAAGAGCACAGCTCATACCTGATTGCATTTCTGAAAGTGTGAATTTTAAAATTTTTTCATGTTTATTCAGGTACCCTAATTACCAGTTTTTACCCATGAAATGAATCCATTGCTATTGTGTACAATGGCCAAATCTGTGTTTCATTCAGGAAATTTGAGTCAGTGACATTCAGGCTATGTCTACAGGAGCGATTTTCACTTCTAGTAATATCACATGATTTGTTTCCCAAATACCCTATCTAATCACACCAATAATGAAATTGTGGACAAAATCTGTGTCACTTTCTTTATTTCAGCAACAATTATAAGGAAATGCATGTCAAATACAATCAGCATTCTATGAGGCTTTCATTTCATTATTTGACTGTATAATACACACATCTGTAGGGTGAGTAATGTTCACTTACCTGGGGTCATTTTCATTCATGAGTATTTCACAGATCAGCCATCTCTAAAGGCCTGGGGTCCTTAGAAACTCAAGTATAAACTGTTCATTAAAATTTCAATCATTTCACACCTAGCAGCATAAACCATATGCTGAATATCCGACAAAGAAATTGCGTAGCACTCTAAAATTCCAATATAGTCAGCTCTGGGCAACCCTCTGAGCAGAGGCTAACCTGAGCTCCTGCTCTCCCTCGGGGATTAGAGAGGACACAGCTGTGAGTCTATATATTTCCTGCCCTTATAAGGGAGGGAAAATCTGCAGTGTAGTTTTCATGGGAGATGAGAACTGGAACGTCTTCAACGGTCATGTCCCTTCACAGTGTAGTGCAAAGCATAGTTAAGAGACTGGAGAATTAGCACAATTCTATATTTCTTTACTGAAAGTTGGGCTTATTTCTTAGAATAGTGAAATTCTGGATAAGGAGATATCCACTTCCCAATCACAACATTCTGAGGGTAGGTTTAGAAATGTTGTAGCAGACTGAGGGTATTATCTTGCGAAGAAATTTAGCGGTGCATTCCTCACATTTTTGTTTGATGCATTCAAGAGTAGGGACTCAAGCATCTCGCCTAATGTATTATGTAAACGTCTTTTCAGAACAAGTTTCTTCTAAATGAATTTTTCTTATTCTTTTTTGAATTCCTTCCAGAATATTTTCTAACATTGCATAAGCCCTCTCATAAGATAAATGTGCATACAAGCATGTATTCATAATATTCCATTTCAAGGGTTCAAGGAACACCCAAATCCTTTCTATGTGTTCATGAACTTGGAATTTACCACCACCCAAAGGGGAAAAGAAGATGTTGGTATCAAGGAGAAACTAAATTTATAATCACCCATGCAGGAGTTATGTGTTTAACAACTCCTAAGAAAATTTCACTCTCAAATAAGTTTTTCTCTTCACACCCCAGTTTAAGACAGGGCATTCCTGGGGTGTGTTTCTGAAGCCCAGGGAAGAAACTCCTTCATTTGAGCTGTATGGGGGTGTAAGATGTCTTCCTTGCCCTTGAGACAGCTTGTTCCCCCCACATTCAGGAGATGAGACCAGCTTATGCAACTGCGTCTTAAACATTTGCTTTATTTCTGAACTAAATGTACTCATACATGTTGAAGGAATTTAAAGTACTCAACTGAAATCTGCTAAAGAATATTCATTTAAATCAGTTTTATTCAGTGCTCAGAATATTCTCAAGACTACTGATTTACATTATTTGTAGGCAGAGTGCTTTGAACATCAAGATTATTAAGAATTTTTTAGGTGTTACTAAGAATGTATCCAACATCATTATATTTGATCAATGAAAAATTGGAGTGAACAATCTAGTCTGTAAAAATATACCTGTGCAATGCATTTCACTAAATGCCCTGTCTCCTAATTATGACCCAGAAGGGGAGAGGAGTTTCTTTAATGCCTTATGCTCCCCACCCTCCTCAACACAAATAGCACACAGTTCACACACTCTATTGGGACTGCTTCATTGCAGGAGGAAAATTGCCATCCTAAAAAAGGAAGAACTGGTGTATCTCTGGGCTGTCGGGAGAAATTGTTCTGAGGGACCATGTTTTTTTTTCTCCCTAGAAGACCAGAGCAGTCTCTTGGCATAGTCCATCATGAACTGTGAATGATCACACTGGTTCCTTCACCTGATGGTCCTCTCCTCCTCTGTCCCCATCCCCCCCTCAGAGCACATGTGATTCATCAAAATGAACCATTCTTCATCTCTGTGTTCAGTCTTTTTGAGAAACCACTGGTTCATCACTTTTAGTCATTCTACTCAGTTTTTGTGCTTTTAATAGGACAATCTCACAGTCTCTACTCATGAGTGAGTCAGTGGTCAAAAACTGGTCAATTAAAAGATAGTATTTCCTTGGTCAGACAAACGTTTTAGAGAAGGACACATGATCCAAGACATTTAACCAGTGTCTGTACAAATTTTGTCTTTATCAGGAGAAAAGTTATCTGGCCAATGGAATCTGTATATATACACGGATGATGTAAACTTCAAGGCTGAACATTTTACCACCACAGACTAATAACTTGCTAGGAATATAGTCAAGAAGAAAAGATGCTGAACAAGAGACCTTATGGCTTTGTTTGAAAACCTGGATCTGGCTGTGCCTAAAGAAGTTCTTGTCCCCTACCTTAGCTGTTATTCAATTTTATTGGTTAAATTAGTTTGCATTTAATATTTGACATATTTAATTAAGAGTTCTGTCTATCAAAGGCATTGGTACACAAAAGTGGAATATTACATGAGAGAGGGATTTATATATGGATTTAGCTGAGTCAGGATGAGTGAATTCTCATCTCTAACTGGGATATTTATCAACTTCCCTATGTGATAGTAAAGGGTATGATTAAGTTCTTATTTGTTGTAGTCTGGGAATCAGACAACATAAATAAAAAATCTGGAGGTTTGAGGCACATCGAAAATAAGCAAACAAAACAAAACAAAAGCACCTGTTGGTGTGCTGGAGTTTACTGACTGCTTCCTACAACCTTTAGCAAGGTCATCAAATGAAGGGATCAGCTTTGGCTCATACTAATTTCCTTAAAGCATAGAGTGGCAGTCATTACTCCCTTGCAAAGGTGACATACAAGAAATCAAGGTGACTGAAATTTATGTGAGCATGGTTTACAGGCTGAAAAAGACACATGATGGGACTCCAAGCCAATTAGTGAAAGCAAATGCGAGAAGGTAGGGGAATTCAGCAGATTTTATATAAGATCTCAGCTGCCAGACACTAAGGGGAAGCTTCATTCTGCAGAGTTGAAATTAGCGTGAGTTGGTTGAGGAACTCATTTCAGGCACAAAATTTTAGGAGTCACGAAAAAACCATGATATTATATATATATTTTAACGCACGATTTTTAAAAATCAAAATTAAAGCCACAATCCACACTGAGCAAAATATCAAAAAATGTAAATCAATACAGGACTAAATGCAAATCACCATTGTGCATTTCCTTCTCCTCAAAAAGATAGTAACCGTGTTATTAAAAATCATGTACTCAAAGGCAGCCAAAAGTTGAGGGACAGATGGGTGGCCCCGCTGCCCCAAGCAGAAACACTGAAATGGGTTGCTAAGAGACAGAAACTACCAGAACGAAATTTAGATTGAAGACGGGACTCACCATGCCCGGGCACGGTTACCAGTCCAGGCAGGGAGTAAGGGAGCAGTCAAACAGAGGTTAGCTGACACGTTGTCAGAAAAACTTCAACACTGGCAACTTTTTGATGCCTAAAGTAATTCACACATTTCTGACTTTACACAAAAAGGAAGTTGTCTACCAAAGCAATATGACTCCAGAAATGGAAGCCCTCCAATCATCTCAGATGCAGCCATGGAGAAAAATATCCGGGGCATGTCCTGCAAGAAGGCAAAGGGAGGCCAATGGATCAAGATATGGGCTCATCTGTCACTGAACAGTGGGCTCTGGTTCCTGCCCAACAGACGTGATATGTGTTCTAGCTCAAAGGCCACCGTGTGCTATTTATTCATCTCTCCTTCTTCATGTGAATATGTTTAGTCTATGTGTTTATTCTGTTCTACCTGGTTGATTTTGGACTTGATATTTTGAGAGTGTTTAGATTTATTATGTAGTTACAGAATACACATTTATTTAGGGCAACATCCAAACATTGGGTGAGTGACATCATTCGCGAATCCTGATTTTGGAACAGCGTGTAGAAATTGAATGAGACTTTGAGTTATCAGCCTTTGGGAAGGACATAAATACATTTTCAATATTATGTGTATATAGTTACATTAAGCTAGAAATTGTATTTTTAAAACATATATGAGAAGAAAAATGTTTGCGGACTACTAACCTAGTGAACGTTTATTTTTTTTCTATCTAGAGTCCCTTTCTTTGGAAATGAATTGCCCTTTGTTGCATAGCAATCTGACTCAATCTGGGTGTCATTGCAGGACCAACTTTACCACTTCACTTCGCCCTCCTTTCTATTCCTCCCCTCAAGCCTGGCCCTAGAACCCAGGCTGGGCAGTCAAAAGATTCCCTCTTCTTGCTCTGTAACCCTCTCACAAATTTTCAGTGCAAGCCATGTTCCATTCCTGAGGAGCATTCCATAGATTATTTTTCATGTCCTTTGACCTTTGTATAAGATAACTAGCTTGTTTAATGCATTCAACTCTCAACAACAATAACAATAAAAACTGGCTGATGAGATGACTACTCTGTACTTATTATATTTTTGCAAAACAAAATATGCTCACAGTGAGATTGGAAAGACAATTTTACTTTTAAAAAGTTAATGTGCGTACAACAAACTAACTATATAAAGAGAGGAAAGAAGCCTCAATGATTTCTTATACAAAGTACAAATGGCTCGTAATTATTGAGTGCTGACTTTCGGAGACGATTTCAAGCGTTTTACACACATACATCATCATTTAACAGCATCTATTATGATCATTATTATTTTACAGATGATAATAATGAAGTGTTTATGTTATCCGTTCAACATTACTTAACAATTAAATGGCAGAACTGGAATTCAAACCAAGATAGCCTAGTTTTGCTAAGGTCCAGGCACCGAACACCTTCATAAATACCACTTAGTCACAGTAGAGGTGAGGGGAGCATTGTGAAATGGATGAGTCAACTGATTCAAATCCACTTCAGGTTACACTAAATGCAGGCAATGTGCCTGGACACACAAGCAATGGAGTTCGTAGTGGAAAGGACTCCTGCTACATTGTAAGTCACACTACACAGAGGGGCGTGTTGTTTGCACCTAAGGAGCCCTGTTCCTCTATGGGTGAGTGAGCATTCACCATGTTTATACAAGTTCTACATCCATATCAAAAAGAATGGGATCATCTCCATTCCCTGTTCTGCCCGTGCTTCCTTCTCCCTGTCCCCCAACCCCAAACATGCACACAATTGCTACCCTCACCCATTTAGGCAATTGCTACCCTCACCCATTTAGGCAAATGTTCACCTCTTCTACCATGTGCTAGTTAAGAATATTCAACAATGTGCTTATTTGATAGACCTTGTTTTCTGTTACTTGCAACATGAAAGCTACTCACCATAAGTGCTTTATTTTCACTGTGCTTCCAGCTAAATCCTGCACGGTAAAACAAATTAAGCAGATGGCAGACTTAAATGTTAAAAATGGGGAGTGGGGGAGTAGGAACAAAAATTTAGGATAAATTAGAATAAAGATAGACTGTATTAAAGTGGAATGAATCTGAGGTTAAAGTCACAGAGACTCTTGAACTTTTCCGCACCAGCGAAGGGATTGGAGTGATTCTGGACAGGAACAGAAAGTGCCCTCCCATCACAAGTGTGCCTTCACGATGCTCAACTCCCGAATTAGGCAAAGGCCCCATTATGTTGTTATTGCCTCCTGAGGGCATACCCATGACCACTGCACTAATTCTTTCCTTTCCGAGTAAAATATTCACAATCTCAACCAGCACAGGGAAGATATGAGGGACAAAAGTTTATGTGGTTTAATGTGAGTGATGTTCGTGGAGAGAAAAGATTAAAAACAAAGTAAATTCTCATCATCTGTCCATTACTAGTTTTCCTAAATTCTACTACTAGGGAATATATAGTCACTGTAAAATTTTGGACTCTGTTAAAATGCAAATTTTCCTGGGAGCATTCACTCTCATGAGTCATTTTCAGCTATGAGTAAATGAAATTAGTGGATCATTTCCTAAGAACAGGTTTGAGTAGGGAGAAGGAGGGGTAGGCATAAGGCTGCCAGGATCTGGAATAAGGAAGAAAAGGGCCCAAAACTCAAGGTCCTAGTATGGTAGAGTTCTAAAGACAAATTATTTCTCATAACATATTCTCCCAGAGCTAGTTTTGATTTTTAACTATTTATACATGCTTTGTTTAAAGAGGTAATATTGTTTTGATTCCATTTTGAGACAAAAAATACAAAAGGGAGGTGAAAGCAAAGAACTAACATTTATTCAGTGTCTGTTATGCACTAGGTGCCTTATTATCTCTAACCATCTCGACTCTCTGAGATATTTTCATGAATCTTACTTTATATAAGAGGACAATCAGAAATGTTACTTGACTTGACAAAGGTCACACATCTAATAAATAGTATAGAGAAAATATTCTGGTCCTAATCTTTCTGCAAAGCTTGGGTCCTCTTCACAAACGAAATGGCAACTGCTTTCTGGTGTCTAATCTCCTAGTTTCATGCTAATTTTTAACATTATTAAACAGGAAATGATACATAATTTCTTTCCATAAACAACGGCACTAAACATACTAATGTGAATTAGAAATAACGAATATATTTGAGCCACGCCTTTAATCCAAACACTTTGGGAGGCAGGGGCAGGAGAATCACTTCAGCTTGATACCAGCCTGGGCAACACAGTAAGACTTCATTTCTACAAATTAACCAGGTGTAGTGGTGCGTACCTGCAATACCAGCTACTCTGGAGGTCAAGGTGGAAGGATTGCCTGAGCCTAGGAGGTCCAGGCTGCAGTGAGTCGTGATGGTGCCACTGTACTCCAGCATGGGTGGCAGAGTGAGACCCTGGCACATACACACACCATCTTTCTCTCTCTCTCTCTGTGTGTGTGTGTGTGTGTCTGTGTGTGTACATATGTGTGTGTATATATATGTATATATATATGTGTGTGTGTGTGTGTATATATATATATTATATATCTTTTGGCTATAATTAGGAAAATATAATAAGAAAAAAATGGGTAGATTGCTTTGAAGGAGGGAAAGAAGACATACCCGAGGGGACACAGAAGGCAACTTGAACTAACTTATTGTACCCAGCTGCCAGGAAGATCCACTTGAGTGCTCATGTAATTTCCACGGACCCAAGACTCACTTACATTTGACAGAGCATATTAATCTAAAGACATAAAGTGAAGGGGTTGAATACAGACTTCCAAAACTCTCTCGAGAGGATTTAATGGCAAACAAAGAAAAAATATTCCAGTGAGACACTTTAAGAAAGTGTCTGCTAGAAATATTTTATTTTCTAATGGTGAGATTCAAGCATGTCATCCACAGACTTCCTTCTCTGTAGTTAAAGTTTCCTGACATGCTATGAGCAAGAGAAAGTTACAATACATAATTATTCTGGTCTCCTTTTGTGGCTCAGACATTGGGGGAACAAGAAGCATTATCTCTGAAGTATAAATTACAAAGAAAGTCTGCGTGGGCATGCTAAGGTAAATGAAAAGCTACCTTTTAAATGTTGATATTACAGAAAAGAGGCTCTAATAATTTAGATTAAATACAAAAATGCCTCCAGAAGACTGGGATAAAAAAGAAGCACTTATAAGATGCAGCAGGGAACAGTTATATGAATGTGAACCATTCTCTAGAACAGAGACTACTTCCTTTGGGAGTTTGTAAAGGATCCCATTTAAAATAAATTTATGATAAAAATATAATGTCTTAGTTTATGTGACATTATTTGAATAGCCAAAGTCATGGATGGTTACAGAGAAACCATATTTTATAACTAATGGTACAAATTAACATATGTATTATATACAGTACTTGAAGTCACAGTCTTTCCTACAGATTATATATGCTAGGTAGTAGTGATATATTTCTTTTTAAAATAGTTATATTTTTGAATTTTGTACTAAATTAAATATTAAACTTTTATGAATCATTTATCTTCTAAAAAGGAACAGTAATTCTTCCTCAGGTATATATGATAAACAGCAATATTTTCAGAGTCTATCATGAGGAAAAGTTATCTTGTGGACAGCATTGCCCGAACTTCTTTGATTCTCCTCAGTTCTTCCTTCTCTTTCACCTCTGTTGTGGTCAGGCACTCAGGGTACAAAGGTACTTAGGACTACGTGCAGATATGTTCAGGTAGGACCACCTACCTATTACAAGGTACACTGACTCTACCCAACTACTGTATTTCAGATAAATATGAGTGCACTTCTGAGCATAAAGCAGGAGAGGCTGCTAAGATTACTGAAGAAAAAACACTTGTTCTTTTTTTTTTTTTTTTGAGTTGGAGTCTCATTCTGTCGCCCAGACTGGAGTGCAGTGGCCGTTCTTGGCCACCGCAGCCTCGACCTGCTGGGCTCCGGCGATCCTTCCGCCTCAGCCTTCCGAGTAGCTGGAACTACAGGCGTGCGCAACCACGCCCAGCTAATTTTTTGATTTATTGTAGAGATGAGGTCTCGCCTGCCCAGGCGGTTCTCGAACCCACGGGCTCAGGCAATCCACTCACCTCAGCCTCCCAAAGGCGCGGGATTACAGGCTGAGCCACCGAGCCCGGCTAAGAACACTTGTTCTTAAAGTTTGCCTCAGGCTGGAGACACAGACAAGAGCAGGTAGGCTCAATTTTTTTGAATGAAGAATGGGTGTGTGAGCTGTTGATTTGCACATTGGCAAAAACAAGTAGATACATCATGTTATCAAAAAATTTAAATAAAGTTGTATTCTACCAACAATATAATGTAGTACAAAATTTTATATACTATGATTGCTCAGTGAATTTTGGGTTTCCTCTGCTGATCATTTTTACCACTAGAATATGGATGAAACAATGAAGGAACTTTTACTTTGAATTTAATTCTGAGGAACAGGTAGAAACTAGTTGGTAATTGGAAAAAACAGAACATTTTTTAAAAAATCTATTTTTCTTTCATAATTAAATATGCATTTTCTAAACAAATAACTTGAGCTATTTTTAATATATATGAGGGAGACCCCCCAAATTGGAGTTTATTTATAAAAAGTGTGTATTGATTCTTACATGTTTAACTTCAGTCACCTTCAAAGTACTCTCCTTTTGATGCAATACACTTATTGAGATGCTTTTTCCACTGCTCAAAACAATTTGTGAACTTGTCGATTTGGTTGCCCATTAGTGCTTCTGCTGTTTTTTATTTTACTTCCTCTACACTGGCAAAATGTTTCCCTTTGAGAACTTTTTCATCCAGGGAAACAAACAAACAAAAATTGCTCAGAGCAAGATCGGGTGAATAGGAAGGGCGAGGCATAGGAGTCATGTAATTTGGGGTCAAAAACTGCTAAATACTCAGTGTGGTGTGGGCCGATACATTCTCATGGTGGAAGAACCAATCACCTGTTTGCTACAACTCAGATTGTTTCTTCCACAAATCATGATGCAATAGTATCAAAACTTCCACATAAATGTTTTGGTTGACAGTTTGACTCAGAGAAACACATTCCAAGTATACTACAAGGGACCTGCCTTCCAAAAGATAATTTCACTTGTTTGGGGATCCTCACATAGCATCTTCTCAAAGACAACAAGAACTTTTTAACACATTTTACCTTCTCACTCTGAATGCCTCACTACCCCATTTCTATCTTTATTTTACTTTTTGTTTGGAAATTTAGTTCTATCTTTCTTATATAAAAGAAATGGTTTTCTCATGGCCAATATTTAACATGGCCAATATGCAAGAATATTTGCTTATTATGAGTTTTGATTTGTTTTATTATTTCTTTAACAATCTACTTATTACTGCATTCATATTTTTTGTTGCTAAATTTTGTTCCTTAGAAATTACTTTTGTGATGATCTATGAAACATGATCTCTTTTAGTCTTTGTCTAAAATTGTCTTTATTTCTCTTTGCTGTCTGGTGGTGTTTTAGCTGTGTGTAGAATTATAGGTTGCCAGTTAATGTGTCTCAGCACTGTCTATGGTAATGCACTGTTTTTAATAAGAAGTTTTTTATTGAAATTTATTTTTATATTTTGAAGGTAATGATACCTTTACCTATTTTTGAAGCGTTTATTTTAGCAGTATTTGAAGTTGGTCTATAATCTATATCCTTGTCTTCAGTGTCATAATGTCCTTCTACACAGAATGATCTAACTAAACTGTAATAAAATTATACCACATTATTTCTTGAAATCCTGCACATACTCCTTCTATCTATAGGATAAAATTCAAATTTCTCAGGAACTCTCAATGCTTAATGCCAATCTCTAGAGCCTTATTTTATTTTACCATTCTGGGTCTCATACTTTATGTGCCAGACAAATAAAAATACTTTTAATTCACTGAGCACACCATGTTGTTTTTAGTTTCCGAGCTTTCATTCTTTCTGTTCTCTCAGTTAAAACATCTCTAGTCTCATTCCCAATTTTATTTTTAGCTAATTCATTTTATTTTAAAACTTAAGACTTAATTGAAGTCTTATTTCTTCAAGAAGACGACCCTAACACCTCCAGTGTGAGATAGGTGTGAATCCTTTGTGCTCCAAAAGTATTCAACTTACATGCTTGACTCTCCCCTTGTATTTCAAGTTTCTGGATGTCAGGAGCTGTCTCCACATATTTCTAGTTCTTTTCATGTTATACACAGTCCTTCAAGTAGAAGATGCTTAGTATATGTTTGCTAAATATCAGAGATAATTAAGAAAAGGAAAGAAGACAATTTAGTGTAAATAATATTGAAATCCCATGGACTCTTGCATACTATACTTAACATTAAAACTTCAATTTCCATTTGCCCTTTTTAATTTCTTTACTTACTCTAGAGTACTCACAAGAAAATAAACATTTGATAAGACCAATAATCCTGAATTAGAGATAGAAAACCAGTCATTTCCCCTCCTCAGTTCTCACAGAGAATAGGAGCAGTATGTGAAAGTCAGCAATGAAATTTCTTTCTTTCTAGACAGGAATAGTACCCCTAGTTATTGTCTGCAATTAATTTAATATATCAAGTACTAGTGAAACTCTCTAAGCCATAACAAGGTAAAGGGATTTTTTAAATTATTTTTACATTATTCTTACAATTTTAAAAAATATAAATTTAATACAAAATGCTTTATCAGATTCAATATATGATTTTCACAGGTGTGTGTATATGAGTGAAATAGATATTAAATTGGCATAAAATTGGCATTGTTAATTTCAAGTAAGATAGCCAAGGTGAAAGTTTATAGGCATTTTGGGTATTATTTATGTGGGCACAAATATATTCATGTTTTAAAGATTCAGTGGATATAATTCTTACATTTCTATTAAGAAAAATATTAACATTGTCCCCGGTAACTATGGGGCATTAAATCTCTTTTTAAAATATTCATTTCATTTATTCATTTGTTCATTCGTTATTCAGTGAATACTTAATAAGTACCTAGTAGGTTCTAAGTCAACATTAGGTACTGTAAATACACTAGTGAACCCATGAGACAACAAGACTAGTCCTTGAGAATATAGCCTAGAAAACAGATAAATATGTCATAAAATAGTATATAATGGTCTGATAAGAATGTATGAGAACAGTTTTTCAACAAATGTTCATTACCAATCTAAGAAGTGCCAAATGAAATGATGGATGCATGAATGAAGCACCTAACAGAGTCAAATGGTTATGAGGAGTGGATTATTTGAGAAAATTATGTGAAAAATTGTGCCTAAAAGGTCCAATAGAAAATCTACCAACGGTGGTTGAGCGTTTCAGGAAGAAAGGACAGCAGGGGTAGCTTAGGTGAAAGAGGGTATCATAAAATCAAGAAACTACTTTGTAAAGTCTAGAGTTCAAAACATGGATGAGGGAGGGGCAGATTTGTGGGAGAGGGAGGGGTACAATGTAGGTATAGAGGGAGGCAGAGGCAGGAAATAAATCTACTTTCTGGGGACAGTAAAGGAAGGTAGAGTTTGAGCAATAAGTGACACGTCCAAGATCAAGCGTGAGATGTTGACAAACTGTGTATTACAATCTTAGTCCCATGGTTCTCAGTCTAAACATGCTAAAGAGTCAATATAAGGGCATGACCAAGGGTCACCGGTTGCGGTTAGACTGAACAGGTTCAAACCTGGCTTGTAAAGTTACCAATTGTTTAATCTTAGGAAGGATAATTGAGCCTCTATACTTAAGCTTTTTTTTTTCTATTAATCAATATTTTTTATTATGGTTTTGTGGGGTACAGTTAAGGGTTAGGTGTACAATTACATTTCATTCAGGCACCCTGTTGACAAGAGGTGTTTCCCCGTCCCCAGACAGATATTTGCTACTGTTAATCCCATCCTCCCCCCCCCATAGTTTCCCAGTACCGTCATTTTCTTATAGTATTACATTGGGGAACTAGAGTCTATAATACTGAGTGACCTCTCACAGAAACAAAGATCCGAGTATCACATGTTCTCACTCATATAATGGACCTTGAACACCCAATGTAATATTTAAGCTTTAATATCTTAAAATTAGTCTGATAGTAAGTACTATCACTAACTATATATGAGAAGTGTGGTGGCCAATTTCTAAAGACTCCTCTTTCTCCACCAATGAAACATCCTCCAGAAATTTGTACCCTTGCAGAGTACTGTCACTTTTAATCTGGGTTAGTCCTGGTATTTAATTTTGTACTAAATAAATGTAGCAAAACTGAACTGCTTTATTTCATAAACAGATTACAAGAATTATTGAGTTTCTATTTGGGTACTTGGAATGCTCAATCTTAGGACACTCTTAAACCAGATCCCATCCTGAGAGAAACCAAAGTCATAGGAAGAAGCCATGTGTACGCACTCAAGTCAACAGCCCAGATGAGCTCCTAGCCCACAGCCATAATCCACAGCCAGCCATATGAGGGAACCATCTTAGAAAACCAACCCAGACTAGACTTTGAATTGCAGTTATACGAAAGTCCCTAAGTGAGAACCTCCCCGTTGAATCTAGTTGACCCAAAAAAGCAGGAAAGATCTTAAGTAATTGTCATCTTTGCCAATTCTTTCTTAAAATATCTGTACATATTTGTGCAATTTTATACATACAAATGTTGTAAAATTTTGTATATATTTTACTATGTGAAACAAATCTTAGACTATAAAATTTGTATTGTTATAAAATAACTTTGTTAACTCTCACTCATGATCCTTCTGTCTTAAGGAATCATCTCCCTTATCTTCCAGTAAAAATAGTTTCTACTTGATATTGAGGCAATAAATAGCCTAAGGCTATTTTTTCCTATCATAAGAAAATTTTATCCTTTCTGTGAGAGGGAATATTATTATGTATGTCATTCCTCGTGCTAATTTATTTTATATACGTATTTTTCATTTATTATTTTCACTGCAGTATTTTTACAATTCATATATTAACTCATGTCCAGTGCAGAAAAAAGAACAAAAATCCTCTAAATACTATCTCATCAAGATAAGAATATTAAAAATTTGGTATTTGTCCCTTTAGTTATAAATTTAAAATTTTTTTAGATGTTATACTATAGTATGTTGTAATATACCTTATTTCACCTTGCAATATGTAATCAACTTTTATTATGTGATTTTTACCTCTTCCCTAATATTATTTTTTTGCCATAGATTTGTTGGTTCAGCCAGTTCATATTCTTAGACATTTTATTACTTCCAAAGCATCACATTTGTAACATCTTTGTGTCTTATTGGCAAATAAGCTTACGTTTCTCTTAGTATTATATGATACAACTATGTTCCTACATCTTCACAAGCATTAAGTGTAATATCTTAAG
Organism: Carlito syrichta; assembly: GCF_000164805.1. Taxonomy (NCBI): domain Eukaryota; kingdom Metazoa; phylum Chordata; class Mammalia; order Primates; family Tarsiidae; genus Carlito; species Carlito syrichta. The sequence continues at coordinate 1,250,289 of NW_007249905.1, read as the reverse complement.
CCAGTAATGTTTGACACCTCTTAATACCATTATTGGCCATTTTAGTTTAAGTCTCTCTCCATGTTCTTGGTCATTATATTCATAGGAATGTTCATATTTTTTGAACTCACTTTTAAAGTACTAGCAAACTTGTAATGTTACCTTTTGGCATAAATGTTTCAGCTATTATTTTTAATATTTGACTTTTATTTTGGTGACTTTAAATACATATAAGTGTTTAATTCCAGATTGTAAAATATATTCATCTTTTAGTTAAACTTATTAATTTATTACAGGTACAGCCAGTTTTTAGCTATCTGAATTAAAATTATTTTGATGAATTTAATGTTAATATAGAAAATAAAAGTATTAACTTTATATATCCGGGGAACAGAATTATTCTATATTTTAAGTAGAATTCTATCCTTTTATGTTCACATAAAAACAATCCATGTTTCCCATCTACAGTGCTACAAAGTCCAGGCCTTATCAATCCTTGATCAAGGTAAAAAAAAAATGTATACATCTTATTTGTGGCTTGTCTTTTTTTTCAGGGAACACAGTTTAGAAATTCTTTATTTCCATCTTTACTGCTACTATCTCCTGCATTAATTTATCCCAAAATATGGATAATAGTTATTCTCCTTACTTGCCAGACAGTAATGAACAAAGCTGCTTACTTAAATAAATTTTGGTAAAATATTGCAGAGACATTTAATATTGGATATCATTTACCACATTGTTTACTGGCTAGTGTTGTTTTTCTGGGAACTAATACAAGAGCAGTCTCCCTTCAAAGCTCATGGTTGGAACAATATTTCTGCACAAGATTCTCCCTGCAGAGTAAAACAGCTTTCTCACTCTCCAGCTTTATCTCCTATGTTTAAGGATTTACTCATAGTCTCTGTTTTTAAAATATGTCTAAGATTAGTCTATGAATCAGAAACTCTAAAAAGATTTTGCCCTTTATATGTAAAAGTAAGACATATTTACATTACTAATAGGTATTTTTGGTTGGAAATAGCGGGAAAAAAACAAACTAGATTTGATTGAAAAAAAAATAAAAAGGTAATTCTTACTAAAGTTCATGTAACTATGGGAAGAATAAAGATCTCTGGAGCAACTGGACTTAAGGAAGGGAACTCTGGAACTCTGCTAAGATCCTCACTCCACCTCATCCTCCCTTCCCAACACATGCAGACCACTTAGTTTCTTCATTTACTAACATTTTGGCTGCAATTTTTCTTACTGTGTACTAGCCTCCTCTACATAGCAGACATAGAGCTAACATGTGATCCTATGCTTCCCACATAAACTTTTATCACCAGAGAAGGATGGAAACAGAATTTCTTTTTTGCTCAGCCTGTAATCCCTCGCCTTTGGGAGGCTAAGGTGAGTGGATTGCCTGAGCCAGCGGGTTCGAAACCCGCCTGTGCAGCGAGACCTCATCTCTACAATAAATCAAAAAATCAGCCGGGCGTGGTAGCGCATGCCTGTAATTCCGGCTACTTGGAAGGCTGAGGCGGAAGGATCGCTGGAGCCCAGCAGGTTGAGGCTGTGGTGGCTGGGAGCGGCCACTGCACTCTAGTCTGGGCAACAGAGTGGGACTCCAACTCAAAAAATAAAAAAATTTAAAAAATAAAAAATAAAAAAAACTGTAGAGATGAGGTCTTGCCACATTGCTGTGGGCTCAAGCAATCCACTCGCCTTGGCCTCCCAAAGTGCTGGGATTACAGAGGCTGAATGACCAAGCCTGGCTGGAAACAGACTTCTACAACTCAATTTGAATCCCCTCTCTACAGTTTTTAAATAGCCATTTTGTTTCTACTCAGCAACTGTGTGATCAGAATTATGAAGTACACTTCTTTATAACTAAACAAATTCACTGCAAATACAATGTATACTTGGATCAACCTGAGGAAAACGTCTGAGAATTTATGGGATTCTCCTTCAATTTCTAATTTTCTAGACGCATCAACAACTTCTTCTTTCTCAGAGCTGCTTCAGCACTCTATTCCTACTCAAAGTAAGACTCTGTTAACTTTTTTGAGCCCAGATTTGATTTTCTCTAAATAGAATGAGTAATTTGTAACAAAGTATTAGAGTACAAGAAAAGAGAACACGTGGTAGTGGCTAAGAATATAGATTCTGAAGGCAGTCTAGATTGCCTGGGTCTCAATTCTAGCTCTGCCACTTATGAGTTATGTGACTTGGGCAATTACTGAATTTCACTAGTCTCCGGCTTTTCATCTGTAATATGGAGATAATAATATTACTTGGCATGCAGAGTTCTTTTGATTCTTAAACTAAAATATGTAAAGCACTTAGAACAGTGTCTAACATATATTAAGTATACAAAGGAAATAATCATATTTTTAGTTACCAAATCTTACAGGTGTGAAAAAAAAGTCAAGAATTATTTTTCTGTATGAGTTACAGATTTCAAACTGTTTAAAGTTAACTGTTATTTTTTCTTTGCTTTCTTCCTTTTGATTTTCTTTTTGAAGCATACACTTAACATGTTTAGTAACAAATCTTTATTCCAATATATAATTGGAATAGGTTCAGAGCCTGGTAAGCAAATAATTTCTCATATATTGTTCCTTCACCTCCCACTCCCCAACCAAGCATAAACTTGTTATAGGCATGAAAATTACTTTCTTATGGGAAACCACTTAGCAAAAATTTCAATCGGTAGTTTGAAACCCAGCTGTCTTGAGTTTTCATGTCTTAAGTATGCCTGTATCTGAATCCTAAAATGACAACAATGTTAAAAAGTAATCATCCTTTTCACCAAATATGAAGAAGCTGTATGTTTTACATGACCTTGACCTAAACACTATGCTAACAACAACATATAGGAAGGTAGTGTAGGGGATATTTGAATTCTTATACCTTCAACTGGATTCTATTCTCAAATAGTACACCTAGCTTAAACTGAAAAAATCTTATTGTCTGATCACATTAGCTAGACCAAGGTCAAGACTACTTCTTCTCAAGGTTCACAAATAGTGATTTGCCTAAGTTACATGTTTTCCGCTCTTGACCTAGATAATAAACTGAAAACCATGTCTATCATCCTTCTTGTTCCTCAATTAACTAATTTTATGAATTTGCAGAATGACTTTTATGTATCACTACATAAACTTATTTACCAAAATAATTAAAATTTCTTATATTAAAATAGTATTATAATTTAGAAAATTTTTTGCAATCTATCTTTTGGAAATGGTACATGAGCAAATTCTTTTGATTTTGCTTATCCCTAATGTGACCATTCCAATTTGTTTCTCCTGAAGCATTTATGAATATGCTAGTTTCATGGGACAGATTCATACATTTTTTTCAGTCAGAGTTCACTCAGAAAAGTGAAGAAATGTTAAGATTTTCATAAAAAGATTTTAACACCGGGATTTGGTTACATTAGTGATGGAACAGCTATAAAGTCAACTAAAGGATGGTGATTCAATTTAGGGAATAGCAACAGCAGAAAGTCATTCTCAGCCCCAGGGCTAGAAGCCAAGAAAGGAAGTGATTATACAGCCAGAACACCTCTAATTGGCCAATCTTATCCAGCATCCAAAGGGCAATTGAACTGGTGAAATGTGGTTTCCCATGTTACATACCAGAGCAGAGGAAAGAAAATGGAGCTGAAAATAAATAGGCAGTCATCACTTACATCAGTAGTATACGAATCAAAACTTTTGAGCTCCAGTCAGTATGATTCTCAGACTGTTAACACCAGCACAACCTGGGAGCTATTGAAAATGTAAATGTATATGATCTATCTAAAAACAGACATGCAGAATACTTGAGGGTGGTCTCAGGCACTTGTGTTTTACCATTTACATCAATAAATTGTCAGACTCATTTATGATCAAATAAGCATCATCTTCTCCTTCCTTTCACCTGACACCGCAACACTCTGAGCTGATAATGTTCAGATAATTCACATTTGACAGTGAGAACAGTCTATTTAACCTTCTAGTCGATTTACTAACTATAATAAAACACATTGTTTCTATTTTCACACCTTGTTGATAAAACAGTAGAGATACCTACTGATTAGAAGTAGGCATCACCTTCATTGTGTATATTTGCTGAGAAGGTCATTAAGGTCAGACAGCATCATTATAGCCAGTTCTGATTGGATGTAGTACTAATGATTCTGGCCAGTAACATAACAAAGACATGTATGAAGAGTTTCGTCCTATCTCTGTACTGACGGTACCAAAAAATAAACTGCTTAGCAAATCTCCTTTCCCTTATCCACAAGATACAATTCTCTCCTGTCACTTTAGAAAGCCAATTTTCTCTTGTCTTCTGTCTGCTAGGATTAGATTTGAGGAATACAATGTTGTTAACTGAAATATACTATTCAGTCTGACACAGTGAATTTGCTCTATTATTTTCTATCTTTACTTGCATTTGCTTACTCTTCAAAATCACTTTCTTAACTTTCCACAGTCTAGGGAAGCTTTCTCCCTAGTACTTATGTTGTTTGTTGAATTGTTTCATTAACTCCAATACTCTGCACATCATTCCTTGTTAGCTGCACCCATAATAACTTTGAATCATAGTTTCAGCATTTCAGTGTGCTTTTAACACTTCCATTGCTTGCGTGGGCTTTCAGACAAAGGCAGACAATATAGCCTAGCAATTAGTAATTTTCTTTTTTGGCTGCTTAAAATTTGTGTAATTATAAAAATTGGAATTATATATAGCAGGAAATATTTAATAATTTTGCTCTCAATAATCTCAAGTTTAGATATTTTCATTCTTCATTAAAATATTATATTTGATTTAGAAAACTACAATGAACAAAACCAGAATAAATTATATCTTGGGATTTCTATTTTACAAATAAAAAATGACATATTACAGCAAAATGAACAATAGAGAGTGTGTTTTAAACAATTTCAATTACTTTATTGAAAAACAAATAGACATGTATTTTGCACAAATTCCAAATTAGCCAATATACAAGAAAACCACCCAAATCGCAGAATTATCTTTTTTTAAAAAAATTTTATTTTAAATAAGTGGAGTACAGTTTAGGGTTAGGTATACAAATGTTCATTATGTTTGTTGATGAAGTGTACCCTCCCCTCCTGGTAGTTTCTCACTACTGCCAATCCTTTTCTTACAGTATTATGATAATTGTTCAAGGTCTGCTTATGAGTGAGAACATGTGATACTCGGTTCTTTGTTTTCGTGAAAGATTACTCAGTAATATAGACTCTAAATCCATTCAAGTTGCTGTGAAATTCATAATTTTGTCCTTCTTTATGGCTGCGTAATATTCCCTCTTATATATGTACTACATTAATTTCATTTTTTACTTTTTTTAACTTTTAATTTTTTATTTTAAAGATGTGGGATACAATTCAGGATTAGGTATACAAATGTTCATTATGCAGGTACCCTTGTTGATGAGGCGTGCCCCTCCTTCCCCAGGCAGATTCCCACTATTGCCAATCCCACTTCCCTGCCCCGCTTCCAGCAGTTTCCCCCTACTGCTAATCCTTTTCTTATAGAATTATGATAATTGTTCAAGTTCCGCTTATGAGTGAGAATATGTGATACTCAGTTCTTTGTTTCTGTGAAAGATCACTCAATATTACAGACTCTAAGTCCAGTCAGGTTGCTGTGAAGTTCATAATTTTGTTTTTCTTTATGACTGCATAATATTCTATCGTGTATATGTACCACATTTTTTTTTATCCAGCTTTCTTTTGATGGGCAACACAGTTGGTTCCATCTTTTTACTATTATGAATAATGCTGCAATAAACATACATGTGCAGTTATCTTTTTCACATAGTGATCTGTGTTCCACCTGGCATATTCCCAGTAGAGGGATTGCTGAATCTTATGGAAGGTCGATTTTTAAATCTTTTAGGAACCGCCAACCTGTTTTCCACAGGGGTTGTTCTAGTTTACACTCCTACCAACAGTGTAGAAATGTTCTCTTTTCCCCTCATCATCTCCAGCCAACATCTGTTGTCTTTTTGGAGGGCAGGCTCCTTCTAGTAAGGCTTCCTTCCCTGCTAGGTAAGTGTTCTAGGGACCCATAGTCATCAGTGCACCAGCCAGCTTTGTTGTGAGAGGCTGAGTTCAGCTTCAGTGAATTTTCATTTTGGAGATGATTTCAGGTGTTTGCCCATTTCATGATGATTGACTTAAGAGCCTACCTGCCTACACTGGAATGCGTGTTCAGCAGTTTTTTACCAAGAACAGCATGACCCCAGTGTTCCACCCCAAGCCACTTTGTTTTGTGTCCCTGGATGAAAAAAAAGTCCTCAAAGGGAAACATATTGCCTATGTGGGAATGGTGAGAAAAAAACAATAAACAAAAAATGACAGAAGCACCACAAAGCATAAAAATTGATGAGTTCAAACACTATTTTGAGCAGTGGAAAAAGCATCTTGCAAGGTGTATTACATCAAACAGAGAATATTTTGAAAGTAACTGAAGTTTAGATATGTAAGAATCAATACACTTTTTAAAAATAAATACATTCTGGTTTTGGGGGGGTCCTCCACTTCATATTATACAAGTGATATGCAAACAAAGCTTTGACAGGAAAACTTTTTTAAAAAGTAAACATTCTTACATACATTTTTTAAATGTTTAGTATAAAATTGAATATATAGAATATGTAAACTATATTAGGATGTTTCTTGCCTCATGAAAATTGGCAATGTCCTCCCCATGTCCAGTTCTGGTTGTAAAGCATGGACAATTAGAAGGAGGAAGTTCACTAAGGTAGGAGGCACCATGCAGGAGATAAAACTTGGAAGGATGTCAGTCTAAAACTCTGAGAGGAGAAAGAGTCATTATGCAGAAAATCTGAACTGCGTGTAATAGCATCACAAGGGTGGCTGCAACTCCAATAGTAGAATCAAAGAGAAGAAATGGGGAGTCTAGACCCAAGGCCACTGGAATCTAGGTCAGTATCAATTGTGTTCAGTGGCCAATGAGAAAAAAAAATTCAGAATTATGGTGCTAAACATACGTATTGGACTCGCTTTTCAAACATTTCCTGGTGATGGTACAAGGATAGAAGGAAAAAAAAAGGAAGGTGCTGAGGAGACTGACAAAGGACACACAGCAGAGGTTGTGGGGATGTTTGGAAAAAACAGATAAGACAAAGGAGTGGTGCCGTGGGGACCCCAAGGCTTTAAATAGCTCTATAAAACGTGCTATCATTTTGGTATACAATATTTTGTTCTGGTAGGAATTCACATGACTTTAGGAATCAGTTCTGGGAACTTTTTTCATAATAATATTTGTATCAAAAATAGTTTGTAAATTTGCAGCTCACTAGGGGCAATCTCCCCAGCTAAAAGAGACATATTGATGGAAAATCTGCTACCTCCAGGCAATTTGTTTATAAAGATTTCTGTCAATGAAACAAATTTTTATCTGTACCTTTCATGGACTATGCCCTTTCAGCACCTGATACAATCTGTTCCATGTAGAAAGACCTCAATCAATTGTGCACACCTGAATTGAAGGGTAGGAAAATTGTTTAATTTCTAGAATCCTCTACCAACTTTGGAATTGGCATTGACCTTGAGATCATGAGAACAGGATTTCCAGTCAGTTATCTGAATCTCTTTCCACCTAGCCCAGGTTTGGTGTCTAGTTGTAGCTGGTTCTCAATGAGTCCAAATTCCCTATGTAATTCTAATTGGAAAAATATAGTCATGTGATTTTCACGTGCCTTACTCTTTCTTTTCCTTATATATTTGCTACACACAAATGGGATCGATGAAATACTAAAATAGTAAAATGAAACAAAATGGAATGCACTATTCTTTTTTTCTAAATAGTTTTATTTTTCATATAGTTAATCAATCAAGAGAATGACATTGAAAATTTAAGCTTATAAAATAATGTGTGCATCTGGAAACAAAAACCTCAAATGGACCAATAGGTGTAGAATAAAAGTGTTTTCCTTCCACCTTTGTCCAGTCTCCAAGTTCTTCTCTCAAGAAGCAATGATTGGTATCTCTTGCATATAATAATGGCAATCATAAGGTCTTATTTCATTTTTTAAAAGACTACATAGTGTTCAATTATACAATTATTATAACTTACTAAGTTCTCTATTGATAGTTCAGTATCCCTTTACATTAACTTTTTTTTCACACAAGATAGTACATTTATAAGAGTACATTCCTAGAATGTAGCTTTACAGATAATGTCAAATTATCTTCCAAGGGACTTGTTTCAACTTATACTCTCATTAGGAATGTGTGATTATACTGTGATATATTAAATTACAACCATTCATATAGGAGAAAATGGCATGTAAATGTAGTTATAGTTTGTATGTATATAGATGTGACAAAGTTGAGTGCTTTCTCATAGTTAAAATTATTTTTCTGTAAATAATCTGTTATATTCTTTGTTCATCTTACTACTTTTGTTTATATTGACCTTCCTCTTTACTCAGACTTAATAGTTTTATATAAGGAAGTTATATTTTTGAATTATGACTTATAAATATTTGTTTCCGATTTATCTTTGGACTTGTTTATGGTACTTTCATCACACAGGTTTTTTCATGTTCATGAAATAAAATATATCGTATTATTATTTTTAATTTTAGGGTTTCTGCATGTTTTGTCTTGCCTAGAAAGACTTTAATTAGAGGAAGATTAAATAAAAATAAATCCATCAATCCAGAACCTCTGTACAATTTTGAAAATTATAAGAGTAAATGAAAAAACATGCTAAATATTTATCTTTTGAAGCAAGGAAATTAAAGCCCTGTACAACTTTTAAAATATATGAGTAAATAGGAAGAGTTATAAATATGAATTTTTTTGATAAAGAAATTAATAATCACAAGAATTAGACATTATGGATAAATACACTCAATTTTTTCTAAGTCAACTTTGCTCAAAGTTTGATAGAACTCTAGGTTGTCATTGTTTAAATAAATATACTATGAAAAAAGTATTCTGTGGTTAAATACATTTAGAGCATGCTGAATTATACAGAGGTAAAGTTTATATTGTAGCATTTTTAAATTTTAAATGTAATTGTCTTAGTGTAGATCTCACCCACCATCCCTCCCCAAAGCAGAGTCTGAGTCAAGCATACAAACTGCAAGTGGTTTATTTGGCAGGTGGTCCCAGGAAGCAACAATAGTAGGTAGAGAAGGTACACACAAAAGGAAACAAACCAGCATGGATTGTAGTAATGGGTAAGTTGCCACTGTGAACAACCAGGGCTCAATCCCCCTGGAGACCTCTGGAGACTAGGCTGAATGTACCAAAGAGTTTTCCCACACAAAGTGGAGGAAGCTGAGGGAGTTATCCACAAGCTCTATCCACTGTTAACTGAGAGCTATTCCCAGTGATGTTAACTGCCTAGCATATCCTTAGAAAATGGCTGTCATGATTAGGCATAATAAATGCTAGGAGGATTTGGACACAGCACCAATGGCCTCTGCTCAAGCTGCCATTTGTGGATTTATCCAAGGCTCTGTAGGGAAAAAAGAGATGGACCTGTTCAACTCTCTGTCCACTTCCTCCTCCTGTGTTCTCTTTAAGGGGGATGATTGCTATCTGCTCCACCAATTTGCAAAGTATAAAAAGTATCACATTTGTGAGTAGACACGATATTGCACTTGAAAAACTGTGTTTAAGCCAGGATCGGTGGCTCAGCCTGTAATCCTGCGCCTTTGGGAGACTGAGGTGAGTGGATTGCCTGAGCCCGTGGGTTCAAGACCCACCTGGGCAGCGAGACCTCATCTCTACAATAAGTAATCAAAAAATCAGCCGGGCATGGTAGCGCATGCCTGTAATTCCAGCTACTTGGAAGGCTGAGGCGGAAGGATCGCCAGAGCCCAGCAGGTCGAGGCTGTGGTGGCCGGGAGCGGCCACTGCATTCCAGTCTGGGCGACAGAGTGAGACTCCAACTCAAAAAAACGAAAACAAAAAACAAAAAAAAACTGTGTTTATGTTTGTGGATTTGGGGATTATCTTCCATCCTCACTGCAGGTCCAATCCCTGGACCAGCTTCACCAATCCAATCTTTCTCATTTTAAGCATTGTTAGTTAATCTGATTGTTTCAGGTTCTTACACTAAATATCTGACATAAAGGTGGTAAGTTTATGAATTGATGTTTCTTGGGAATTATGCTTCAAGATTGAAGCATCAACTACCATTTGCCTCCATATAGATACAACCATGCATCATTTGACAAAAGAGATCTGTTCTGAGAAATACACCTTTAGGTGATTTCATCATTGTGCAAATATCATGGGGTGTGCTACACACCTAGGCTATATAGTACGGCCTATTGCTCGTTCCTGGGCTACAAACTTGTACTGCATATTTCTGTATGGAATACTGTAGGCAATTGTAGTACAATGATATTTGTGTATCTAAATTTATCAGAACATAAAAAAGTTACAGTAAAAAATGCAGTATAAAAGATAAAAAATGGCCCACTATCATGAATGGAGCTTGTAGGACTGGAACTTACTCTGGGTGAGTCAGTGAGCGAATGTGAAGGCCTAGGACATCACTGCACACTTTTATATGACTGGCAGTATGTAGGTTTGTTTACATCAGTATTGTCACAAACACAAGTCACAAACACGAGTTGCACTACAACTTTATGACGGCTATAATATCACTAGCTTTGACATACATAGAGAAAAAATATGTATATTTTCTATTGGTTTTGTTTCTCTGCAGAATCACAATTTATATAAGGAGGTAATGCTCCCAACTAATCTTTCGGATGCAGGTATTTGCTCAAACCTAACCTTACCGGAGCCCTGCAATTAGCTATCAGGCACTGGTCCAACCAACAATAAGATGACTTTTCTCTCATTCTGATTTTTTTTAATGATGTCATTTTTTGTTATTTTATTTTATTTTAGAGTTATGAGTTACATGTGAGGATTTACAGCATAAGTAAGTTGCATGCAGGTAAAGTTTGGAATTCTTGTGGACTTTCTCTCCTTGAAAGTGGACCTAGTACTCAGTGTGTTGCCATGTGTACCCGTTTTTCTCCCTCTCTCTCTTTCTCCCTCCCTTTGCAGTGTCAAGCATCTGCCAATTTTACCCTTGTACTCATGTGACCAGTAATCAGGGTCCAATCTACTGAACCTTGTTTGTGTGGCCCACTCAGAAATCTCATAAGGAAGGTACACAATTGGTAAGTGAGGTTTAGGTAGTCTTTGGTTATCAAGCCAAATATCATCTCATGTTACCAAAATTGCATCTTTACTCTTAGTAGAATCATTAGTTTTCAAATAGTTTAAGAAAATTAATCCTTTACATATGAGGTTTTCTTTAATTCTCCCACTTCAACAAAGGTAACCGATTTATAACTACTACTGCCTCACCATTCCAGAATATTTCATTCCTATCTCCTTTGAGCATAACCAGAGTTTGCTACATATACATTTCAGGTATATTACAAACAGGAATTCTAAGAATCAAATGTGTAAATTCATTGTCATATGGACTACATATATTTAATGATAGTTTGGCTCTAGTATGTGCCTGAATTGTGTCTGGTATGCTATAAAAATAAATGCTGTGGCATATTACTTTATTATCTTCTAATTAAGTTGATTTCTTAAAATGTATATAAAGTAGTTTTATTTAATTTCAATATATATTATGTCAATAACTTCACAACCCGTAAAAACTCTTCAGACCATGAGTGTCAGTTAGTAGTTTTTGAAAATGCATCATCATGTCTATAGTGACTCTGTGGATTTTGTTTTGGTAATATATGACTTTTATTTCTGTCTCATTAACTGCACTCATGTACTTGAGGGAGAAGAAAACAAGTATTGCTACCTGGAAGCAGCTTATTATAATCTCAGCTTGACTAAGTTTTTTATTTGTTGTTGTTTCTTTATGTAAGCACAAGTGCAACTGGAATTTTCAGCATATAAAATGAAAATAAATGCCATTATTTAAAAAGGTGGAAATAATAAAAAAAAAAAATCCTGAGGGTGAAGTAAGAGCACATATTTGCTAGGAATAAAATATACTTAAATCTGACTGAGAACATATTAAAAAACAAAATATAGGGAAAGGGGAAAAGAGGTCATAAGATCTGTTTGCTTTATTACATGTAGAATTGATAATATTTTCTGTTTAATTATGTTCCTAAATACCTTATAAGAAGATAAGATCATAAACATTATAGAACAATGACAGTTTTGAAATATACTAATTGACAGTATTAATAAGATTAGCTTGAGAAATATCAGCAGAAAACCTACCAATACCATAGAAAAAATTATAGAAAATTGTATATATCTATACTATTTAAACAAAAAAGCTAAAATAATTCTCATTAAATCTTTTGATAATATAAATCTGACTTTTAACAAATGAAATAAGTATACAGTTTGATAGTGGTTACACTGATTTAGATACAACTTCATCTGTTAGGGGTTTCTGAAATGATTTTGGTGTTTTCAAAGACTAGCTATTCTATCCTTAGGAAGTGTGTCTTCAATTTGTCTATTAACTGATCAATATTTCATAAAATTGCAGTTAAAAATATATTCTCATTAAATTTAAATAAACATCTGGCTAATATATTTTAGCTACATGCAAAAGCCAGGACACAATAGATTATGATGTGTTAACACACACAGTCAGAAAATCCCAGTGACTTAGCAAAGATTGATTTTTCATTTGCCAGAGTCTCTGGTGGGTCTGAAAGTCTTCCTAAGACAACCGGCCTCCACAAGGCTTCTCAGAATTCTCGACTGATAGCAGCAGCCTCACTATCCTGCTGCTGCACTCTGCAATACGTGGTGTCCTCAAGCAATGCAGCAGGCGACGGAGCACTCATGGTCTCAAACCATCAACTAAACGCTGTGTTAAGGAAATGATGCATGCTACTTCTGCTCAAAATACCTATATTTGCTAGAAAAGGGTCACATGTTTCTACCTAATTACAAAGAGCATGGAAATGTAATCATCTCCTTTACCTAGAAGTAAAGAAAAATTGCATTTGCAAAAATATTGGAAGTGTCTACCCCAAGCTATAAGACTTTAAATTAAAGCTCCATGCAGAATTCATATACAGAGAGCCTAGTAATTATTCAACATTGAATAAGATGCAAAGTTTGAATTACTAATTGCTTTATATTTTATATCAGTACAACTATAACTGTGCAATAAGTGGTATGAGATTCTCTGTATCCAAAAGGCATGATATGTAACAATTTTTGAAAGGATGCTGACCAATATAAGGATGACAATATCAAAGACAGCAACAACAAAATACATGCATTTTATGTTCTTTTAATATCCAATAAGAATATTATTTTAAGACATCGTCAATGTAAAGAAAATAAAACTCCAACTTTTGCCATTTATGTGCAAAATTATAGAATGGGTTAACATTTCTGCTCAGTATGAGCCCATGGTAATTCTTCAGGGCCTTTTTTTTTTCCCCAAGATAGTTTTCTCCAGAGAGAAGACCTCACAGTTGCCGCATCTGTTCCTGCTGAATGAGAATGTTATTATATTCATAGTAACAGATGTTGCACCTGATGGTTCATCTTTTAGGAAAATTTTGCCCCAAAACAGGAAGTTTTATGAAGCATCAAAAATTTTACAAAGTAAATGTTCAACGTTCAATTTAAACTGTTTTACTTTTTAAATGCTTTAATTTTACAAAGTTCATGTGATTACTGTAAATTGGCCTTCATTTCAAAAATTTTAAGATATCACTACCAGAAAATAAACAAGCATTTTGAAACACTTACTTCAATTTGGAATTACTTGCATGGAGTATTTCTTTCTTTCTTTTAATTAAGCACAACTTGATCTTGAGATCTAATGGTAATTAAAGTGAGGGTTAGCCATATTTTCTGTTTCATTCTTTTATTGCTGAGGGTGACAGAGGTGTACAAATTTCCATGTCTTTACAATTGGGGGAGAAATCTTTAGCTAAACCTTCAAAAGGAAGGAAAGCGGAGATATATTGATGAAAATTAATTTTTGTCACATCAAATTGTATGATTTATCTGAAACATTTGATAAACTTTCAGAGAAAGTCAAAATAGATAATTCAGAGACTGAAGACCACTTCATGTTTGATTTACTTTCAATATACTTTACCAAGCAAATATTTTCTGAGCGCCAGTCATGGACCTTGTCCTCTGCTCAGTTCTGGGTACAGAATGGTGTTTTCTGACTCACTTTTCTGAAAACAGATGAGAAGGAGTTAGACCTCTAATAGGCAAAAACGCATGATCTTATTACACACTGGCCAGTCATTGGATGTGGCTACTCAAGGAAGGAGGCATGAACTTGGTCATTCTCTAGAAGGTGAGGGAATAGTGCTTTAGTTCTGGAACTGGGAGCCAATCTATGCAATCCCTCCTCTCAGAGAATATAAGCATAGTTATAAAACACACAAACTTTCTTGTGGTTCTGACATTAATATTTAATTCTTTTCAGTGAGGAAACTGACAAAATTTCTGAAAGATACGTCTTATATCAGGTCTGATTTGAATCACTTTTCTCATATATATTCTAATGTCATATAAGTATGAGAAATACCTTCACATATTAACTCTGAAAAATATGAATTCGGCTATGGTCTTAACACATTTTCTTCAATCGAAAAATAATGTGCTACCATATTTATTGCATCTTATTGGGGTACAGGAAAATTTATGTACATAATAGAGTATTCATAAAATTTTTGAGATGAGAAGTAAGTAATATTATGATGTTCCATTTAGAAGCATGTTAATAAAAATGATTTAAATATAGTGTCATAAAGAATGGTATTACACAAAGTTATCTGAAGCAAACACTTAATATTAATTTAAGGAGACTCGTGTGGATTTTCCTACATCGGTTACTACATGTAATTTTAAATGACCGTTTAACCTTTCTCTGGATTCAACTACTTTTGGTCTAGGATGGGATTAAGGGTTGATCAAATATGATTTAAATGGAGATGTTTAAAATTGCTTGTAACTGCATTTGATTCTGCAGTTATCTTACAAAAAGTCACCCTTCAGGGGGCCTGACCTCCAGGATATGTTTTCCATGCTCAAAGGAACAAGAGATAATAGAGGTTTTAATGTAGCTATTCAGAAACTAACAGAGCATTTTAGATCTCAGGAAAAAAAATGTTCCCTCTGAGAGACATATGCCCAGGGAGATCACCGAAGAGCATGGTTAACCTGCCGAATTCTTGGTTAGCAGCTCGAGTAGCTACTCTCAACACATGGTTTAGGGGCATAAAAATCACAACATGTTATATAGTCAGAAGAATTGTCAAAAGAATACTGGATTTATTTTCTGAGACTATCCCACAAGGAGATTAGTAGTCTAGGATTCTATTCCATTGGATGTACATGACTTACTAGTAAAGGTAGTATATCAGCAAGATATATATGCTCCTTTGTATGATAATCAAATCAAAAAGCAAGAAAGCCAGAAGGCTTAGAAAAATTCTATTAGCAATTTTCAAAGTTTGATGTGCATTTTATTAAGCCTCTGCTGTGATGATATTAGCAGTGTATTCAAGGGTGCTTAGCACTCAGAAAAACACAGTGACTCTTACATCGCAATTTCCATTGACATCAGAAGATATTCATTTTATATACTGAATACTTAATACAAATAAAATAGATATGTACTATTGAGTCATAGTCTGGACAAAGGCAGATTTAAAATCTGAAATTAAAACATTCCTCTACAGCATAAAATATTTATGACTGTAAACGGTGGCAGATGATGAAATATCTTGGACGATGTTTTTTGTTCTTCTCAAAAAAACTTCAAATAAATTGACTCATAATGTATAGAGATTACCAAAATAAGCTACATGAATTGTATCTTTAGACGGGGTGCCATATATGAACAAAGCAAATATAACTCTCATAACCCAATCTATAACAAATAAATTATGACTGTTAAACCAATGTAAAGGTAGTGGAAGCTACTGAGGAACTTAGTTGCTTTGCTATCAAGAATATAAGAAAATACTTTCAATTAGATTATACAAAATTTCGACCGTGCCATTTTTACTTACCTAGATGTCATGTGCCAGCATCTTCCTTTGGGTTATTGGCTAATTGTTTCAAGAAGAAAGAGCTATCTTCAGCCAGGATCAGTGCAAATGAAAAGACAACGCATCTCCAAAGATTTAGGGAGGAGAAGAGGGCATGTGTAGTAGTAACATGGGTGAGGTCACAAGCAGTGTTTTCGTAGTTTGGCTGGTGGCCTCAGTCTCTGATTTCACCCTGATTCATTGAAGGTTGGTCTGAGAGAATTGCCTATGGACTGCACTCATATCTTTTCCTGATGAGTATTTCCAGAAAATAAGGTACATAACTATGCCTAATCCTTTAGAAGAATAGTTGAGCCTGTAAACAGAACTTTGGGGAGCAAATCTGTGTGCATCTGGAAATCACACATATACATAAACATTATTTAACTGCACTAGTCTGTCTAGTAAGTAGGTCAAAACACCACACTACAAGAAGAGTATGATGCAGGCATAAAAACAGACACATAGTTCAGTGGAATAGAACAAAAAGCCTAGAAATAAACCCAAGAATACATAGTCAACTAGACAAGACCACCAAGACACAATGAAGAAGGGATGGTCTCATCAGTAAATGATAGTTAGAAAACTGGATATGTACATATAAAAGAATAAAATTGAACTCTGACATCATATACAAAAATCAATTAAAATGGTTTAAAAATCTAAATACAATACCTAAAACCATAAAAATTCTGAAAGAAAACATAAGGAAAAAGCTCTTTATGTTGGCCCTAGCAATGATTTTTAAAATATTGCATCAGAAGCTCAGGCAACAAAAGCAAAAATAAACAAGTGGGTCTACATCAAACTAAGGAATCATCAACAAAGGAAACAAGAAAATGAAAAGGCAGTTCACAAACTAGGAGAAAATATAAGTGAACCATATATCTGATAAGAGATTAATATCCAAAAAATATAAGAAAAGTACACACTCAATAGAAAAAAAGGAAAAAGGTTGAAAAGTGAACAAATAATCTGAATAGAAAGTTTTCTAAAAGAAGAAAGACAAATGGACAAAAAGTACATAAAGATGTGGTTAGCCTCACTGATCATCAGAGAAATGCAAATAAAAAGAACAATGAGATATCACCTCATTCCTGTTAGGATGTGTATTATCAAAAATACAAGGATGGAGAAAAATGAACCCTTGTACACTGTTGTGGGACTGTAAGATGGTACAGGCATTAGGGAAAAATTATAAAGAATCCTCAAAAAATTAAAACTAGAATTGTCATATCATTCAGCAATATCTTTCTGTTTATACACCCAAAGGAAATGAAATCAGCACTTAGGTAGAGATATCTCTACCTCCATGTCTGCTGCAGCATTGATATATATATATAGCTAAGACATACAAAAACATAACCACATGTTGATTGATGAATTAATAAAGAAACAAAGAAGCTGTGGTATGTATGTGTGTGTATGTATGCATATGTATGTATATATACTATAGTATGTATGTATGTGCATATATATACACACATACTCAATATACATACACACAATGAAATATCATTCTACTTAATTTTTAAATTTTTTAAAAAATTCCCTTGAAAGCAGGATTTATTAAGAGGACACAAAGGCCCCCAACATGGGAGGGGACCTGAGGGGGTTGCCCTATTATTCTACTTTTTAATAAAAAGAGCTTCTGCCATTTGCAACAACATGGATAAACCTGGAAGTCATTATACTAAGTGAAATAAGCCAGACAGGGAGAAAAATATTACATGTCCTCATTTATACACAAAATCTAAGTCAAATTGAATACCTATATGTAGCAAGTAGTGCCATGGTTATCAAGAGAGAAGAAGGAGAAGGAAATGAGAAGGTGTTGGCCAAAGAGTTAAAAGTTTCAGTTATGTGGGATGAATAAGTCTAGAGAGCTAATGTATAACATGAGGACTACAGTTAAAAATACTATATCATATACTGGAAATTTGCTAAGAGAGTACACTAGGTACCCTTGTGCATGCATACACACACACACACACACACACACACACTCAGCAACTACGTGAGTAGATGGTTGTATTTTTTTTATAATCAATATTTTTTATTATGATATTGTGGGGTACAGTTAAGGGTTAGGTATACAAATATGCTTCATTCAGACACCCTTGTTGATAAGAGGTGTCTCCCCGTCCCCAGACAGATGTTTGCTACCATTAATCCTATCTCCCTTCCCCCCCCATAGTTTCCCACCACTATCAGTCATTTTCTTACGGTAATACGTTGGATGATCAAGGTCCACTATATGAATGAGAACATGTGATACTCAGATCTTTGTTTCTGTGAGAGGCCACTCAGTATAATACTGATGGTTGCATTAATTTGCTTGACTGCAGTAATCATCACACTATGTGTACATATATGAAAACATCACTATGCATACCTTAAATATAGACAAATATTAAATTTTTTAACAGAAGCAGAATTTTTTAGTTAATTTGAACAAGAAATTGAGCATTGTTGGTTCTCAGACTTTATTGATCAAGCAGATAGGATTTGATTGGCCTATGGTGTTTATTGTTGTTTCTCTGTGGTTTTAAATTTAATGAGTTGTTTACATTTAAAAATTGGAAAACTTCTAATAATGTTTTGTAGAAATTGAGATTTCTGACTTAGATGTAAAAATACTGAATCAACCAATGTCACCTCCTTTTATAATCAGTAGATGCTATTTCATCAATAAGAGCATATTTCCTAGCCGGGCTCAGTGGCTCAGCCTGTAATCCTGCGCCTTTGGGAGGCTGAGGTCAGTGGATTGCCTGAGCCCACGGGTTCGAGACCCTCCTGGGCAGCAAGACCTCATCTCTACAATAAATCAAAAATCAGCCGGGCGTGGTAGCACATGCCTGTAATTCCGGCTACTCGGAAGGCTGAGGTGGAAGGATCGCCAGAGCCTAGTGGGTCGAGGCTGCGGTGGCCGGGAGCGGCCACTGCACTCCAGTCTGGGCAACGGAGTGAAACTCAAACTCAAAAAAAAGAACATATTTCTTCAGTTTGTCTTGTTCTGTCAAATTTTATTCATATTCACAATACAGATTTATCAATCAAGGGTCAGTTGTTATTGTCAAGGGGCTCATCCAATTTTCTTTGTTGTTATAATCATCAGCTTCCCTCATTTTTTTACCTGCCTACAACCTGTATGTAATTGAGTTAACTCCAGTACTGCACTAAGAGAATCGGGCACAAATAAGAGTGTCAACCCTTGAAATATACAGAAACAAAAAATATTTTTACAAACTGAAACTAAAATGGATTTTACAGCTCAACTTTAGTTTAAAACCAGAATGTTTTTGAGCTCTTGAGATGATCAAGTTTATTGGCAGTTTAAAGAAGTCTGTGAAACTAATGGCTGCAATTGACTTATTTACTATGGATTTTCTCCCTCTTTTGAGGTAAAAACTAATACATGCATAATGAAGACTATATCTTATAATTTGGCAAACATTTTGAAATGTTTCCATATGTTAAGCAAGTAGGCAAATGATATTGAATATATTTTGTTTTATTTCTTCAATTATGTGGAAAAGTCCTTATTAATTTTTCTTAAATAATATTCTACATAATATATTAAAATTCTTAATCTTATTACTTAATTCCTCGCAGAAAAGTACTCATATGATGTAGAATATATAGGATTAACTCTTGCCTAAAATATCAAATTTGTGTATGCATAGAATTTTTAACTTCGCAAATTATTGGATAATAACTTTAGAGTAACAAGACAATTGGTTATCCAGCATAGGCTCGGATAACTTGCTTTATTCTACAATATCTTTATTAATTTTGTCATCAGTGCTTATTTTATCCACTATGTTATCTAGCAACAAAGAACTAGATAATGGATAAATAATAAGACAAATGGGATCTTGACAAAATAAGAGTAAGAAGAATAGCTTTATATTTCTTAAGATGAAATACTATCTACAGTGAAATATATTGTTCAGTTTTCTGTGAAAATGCATTTATATATGTTTATTATATATGCATATATGTATTTATTTTTATGTCAATTTTTAGACTTTATTATGTAACACTTTTTAAGATTTACTTTAGAAATTCTAATGCATTTGCAGTTTTGAGTAGTGTTTCAAGCTAAATAAAATTTTAGTTTCAGATTTTGCTATATTTTTAATAATATGACAGAATCATTGAAAGCTTGCAAATAAGAGAGAGGAGGATGAAACAAATGGCCTGGTTGTGACAAAGCCAAATAAATCCTATGTCTGAAAACATATTTCTTGAGGATGGCAGGCTCACATTCACCTGATCACTTTCCAATTTGTCAGACTTAAATAATTAACAAACTATAGATCAGTTTAAGTGAAAAATTTGCAGAAGAAGGAGAACAAATTAATGTCATCAGTACAGGGAAAAAATGGAATTTTTGCAGCATCTTCTGCAACAACAACTTGAACAATAAGAGAGAGTTTTTGTCCGTGATAATCTGTGTCTGAAAAACATAGTGGATAAGAAAGCCATCTTTTACCACTGTTTCTAGATCAAATCTAGATCTATTTTTACTACCACATCTTTCTAAATACTCCGGATATTGCATATGTTTCCAGTGGTAACCTTGAGAGCCATTCCACATAAGAACTAAATCTCGTGGAATTTCCCTGAAAATTGGTTTTCTAACTTCAAAATTCACCTTCTACTACTCTCTGTCCCTGCACTCACATTTATCAGCGTGCAGCTCCAATCTCTCAAAAATGTGTACATAGTTTTGGTAAGTTGTTGCTCCATTTTTATTTTGTAGATTAAAATTCAAGATTTCTACATTTCAGCACCAGTGGGTTAAAAAAAAGAAAACAAAACAAACACAAAAAACTAAATAGCTATCATTAAATTGAGCATTCACGTGTTGTAGGCATCACAATTTCTTATTTATTGCCTAGGTTTAGTAGAGAAACTCCAGAAGTCACACCATTTGACTCCAGATACCGTTGACTCTGTCAGAAATTTTTACCATAATTAACTATGAGACTCAGTCGGATAGTTTTGTGGATGGTAGTTAAAGTCATGCTATAGGGAATAGGATATTATTAATTTTTGTAAGAAAGCACACATATCCAGAGATTCCATTATTAGAACAGAATAGGGCATGTGTTTTCAGTCTGTCATGTTAAGGATCATACTAGTTAAGTCATAAATAATTATGAATAGTTTCAGTAATTTGTAAAGTGTCTCTATGATCATAATATCTTAATAAAACAAAATCTATAAACAAGAGTTTAAGTTATTATTTGAGCCAAACAAAGAAAGAAAAGATCAGAATATATGTATTATAGGCTTGGCCTCACTATCCATGACATTTTTATAGCCTTATATTTTCCAATTATTGATGAATGTAAAAACCAAATGACTTAGGTCTTTCTCATGAAAAGTCAAATAATTTTACATTTAATTGTAAATTCAAGATATTTATATACAAATGTTTAAGACATTTATAAAACTATTTTTTAAGACTCATATTTTATTCAGTATATTTTGTACAAGAATTCAGGGTTAGATAAAATAAATACTTTAGATATATGTTAAAATATCGAATGAAACTTTTTCACAGTGTTTATTGAATACTAATCTTTTAATTTGCTAATCTATATAACATACTTTGAAAAAGATACATGCTTCGGTTAGGCAAATTTTACACCATGATTCGTGTAATATTATAATACACAAGTTAGCAGGTAGAAATATTAATGAGTTATTATCATTTTAAATTACAGTAGAGCCAGGCTCGGTGGCTCAGCCTGTAATCCCGCACCTTTGGGAGGCTGAGGTGAGTGGATTGCCTGAGTCTGCAAGTTCGAGACCCGCCTGGGCAGCGAGACCTCATCTCTACAATAAATCAAAAAATCAGCCAGGCGTGGTAGCATGCGCCTGTAGTTCCAGCTACTCCGAAGGCTGAGGCAGAAGGATCGCTGGAGCCCAGCAGGTCGAGGCTGCGATGGCCGGGAGCGGCCACTACACTCCAGCCTGGGCGACAGAGTGAGACTCCAACTCAAAAAAAAAAAAAATTACAGTAGGAGATGCCTATAGTTAAGGAAAAATCACCCTTCCTATTAGATGTGTGTGGTATAGTTGCAATAGTTTATTTAGTCTTCTTCAACATTCCACAGATTTGCTTTTTATTTATAAAAATATGTTCAGTGTCTCTGGACATATCTGTAAGCCAGAAAACAAAGAAAAATAAATATTTATTTTTAGTCAAGAAACTACCAAATTTGAGCTTTTTTGGATATTTGACTAAAAGTAAGTCATCTTATTTTAAACTGTCAAAAGAAAGGAAAAGTGTCTCCTTTCATACCAAAAGATAAAGTAAGAAACTTTAACTCAGTGCCTAGAAATTATCTGGCATTTAATAAATATACATTGACTGAATGAATAAGGAAAGAATAAAAATGAGTGATAATAAGCAGTATAGAAAGTTTGTTTGTTATACACAAAGAAAGCTTCAAACTAAGATAATCTGACAAAACTGATTTGACCCATTGAACATTTTATTTCTCAAACCGTACAAGGAACAGAAAGGAAAATTGACATCTGCTGGTCTTAATTATCATGGATAGGAAGAAACTGTCAAAGGCGTTGAAATGATAAGGACTCCAGGTACAGTGTCTATGTCCTCTTGAAATGAATAATAAGGGGAATGCTAGAATGTAAGAGAAAAATGATTATGAATTAAAAAGGGAGAAATACATTGATGGAATTTATGAACAAATTCTGCCAAAGAGAGTTGAAGTTCTCAAAATAATGTGCTTTCTAGAAGAAAATAATGAAAAAACAGTGAGAGACTTGAACAGAGTACAGTGTGTTTGTTTGGTCAGGAAACTCTTTGGTAAGTGAAAAGTGTGAGAGAATCAGACGCTGCGAAGGAAGAAGACACAAGTCAACTTCCTGGGTCGAGTTCGGGACTCTTCCAAAGTTTATTCAATTTTCACAAGTTTATATAAGGCATTTTCAACCCTCAACCCCCTCACGCATATGCCCACAAAAGCTTACATTATGTTTTCTTTTACAGTCAAACGTTCTACAATGGTTTATTTGATCCTCCCTATTCTTTTTTTGTTTCCATTATGTTAAAATCAACAGACAGGAATGAAACAATTTCTGCTAAAAATAATTAACTGTAACCTTTTAACCCTTACCTCTTTTATATCATATTTCTAACAATTCTTACATGTAACTTAGCAGCAATATATTGGCATTTACATCTATAACTAATTTTATTGTTTCTTATAACTAATTTTGTTATTTTTCAAATTATTTCCTATAAACTTTCCTATTATGTATCTATCTTTATTCTTATTTTACTTATATGAATCATAATCTAATAATGCTTAACAACCTGTATATGAATTATACTTGACTACTCTTATTTCCTAATTTGTTTTCTATTTAATTATTTTTTATTTAGTTATTTTTAATCATCATTCTATTTTTATCTACTTAACTATTCTCTTCTATATTATTATACTTATACTACTAAATCATTTTACCCTTACAAACTTATATCTACTATGTCTATACTTTCTTAAATTATGTTTAAAAGCAGCTGCCTTCAAGATTGACTTGTCTCAGGTCTCACAAACTTCTTCCTCCACCTTACCTGTCTAAGGTGTTATTTTAGTATAGGGCCTGTTAATCATCAAAAATAAAGAATGGGAAAGTTCTTTTATTTTCTTTATACACAATGGTTTTGCTTTTTATGGAGATGAAGGTAACTAAACATTCTCTAGTGTCTCTAACGGCTGTGCTTTTGCTGTGTTCCTTATTCATGTCTCAAACTTCAGTTTCACCAATACATCATCCTCGCTTATCAGTTAATGCTTCATCAGAAAGGGGTACTTTCTGTCTTATGCACACACTCCCAAAGATCAAAGGGGGCCCATCAATGGGATCCATGGGGCTTTGCCTCCGGCACGGCCGCTTTAGCTGGGGCCTTGCTCCCAGTCAGCTTTTTTCCCATTTTCAGGTAACCCTTACTTTGCCTTCTGTTAGGAGTTGCGGCTCCCGACAGAAAAGTACTGAGAGGTTTTTATTTTTCATTTTTCCATCTTTATTTCCATATAATTGACTAATAAAATTGTACATATGTAAATGTAAACATGATGATTCAATGCATGTATATATTATAGAATGATTGCTATAACCAAGCTAATTAATGTATCCATTACCTCACATAGTTATCTTTGGTGAGAATATTTAAAATCTACTACTCTCCTAGAAAATGTCAAGTACAGAGTACAGTATTATTAACTATAGTCACCATGATGTACATGTATGTTTTCTCTTCCCTAAGAATAGCAGGAAGAATTCACCAAATATCTAACATGGTAACAAGAATTATAAAGATTAATTCCTTGTGAGAAATAACTTTTGACTATATATGCAAAAATATTACATTTTTATAATACATAAATAGACCATGTTGTTAAATTGTTTTTATGTGTAGATACATACCCATATTAGTGAGATCTATTTAGAAAGGCAGATTGTCTGAGCCCACCCAAGACTCAGGATATCTGGAGGAGGACCTTAGATAAGTTTTAAAATGATCAAAATGCAATTGTATTATATTGTCAGGCCTGAGAATCTTGCATTTTATGCAAATATATCTTTAAGTTAGATGATCTGTGTTCCATGTAACAGATATTTTGCTAAAGAAGACTGTACTTAGAGAAATTTTTATAATTTATTTGTTCTACATATTTCCAAATATGTTGTCTCATGTTGATATTCAATGATAAATGTTTTTGTGAATAACACCAGGTTTCTGAACACAAAGGTTCAAAAATATAAGGAATAATGAATCAAAAACCAAAATTTAAAGTTTTAAAAGTCTACAAGCAACCTACAATTTGGTTTGGGGTAAGGCTGGCATATATTGTCAAGAAAATGCAGGATCAAAAGTGTTTTCATTATGTGTTTGCTGAATAGCTTTTTATTACCATGAGGCAAATTTTGAATGCAGCAGTCAGGATAAATATCATAATTGGTCATTGTAAAAAGAACTTAATGTTCTCATGCCGCAAATTAAATCTTTTGTTGAACAAAATTGAGGAACATTTTTTCTTTAGGCTGAGTTTCTAAAACATGCGTGGCCATATTATATTCAACCTACATTTTATAGGACACTGAGCTTCAAAGCTAGATTATTTCAAATGCATGCTCATTTGCAATTATAAAATAAATAGCTTTAATACAAAACTTGTTTTCAGAAGGGCAATAAAATAATATTTTAATTGAGAAAAGATTTTGAGGTACTAAGAATTATTTTCCTCAACTAGTTTCAATAACCATCATTGTTAATATTATACAATACAATAGAAAAAAGCAGCAACCGTGATATATTACCCCACACACCCACATATTAAGTGACTTATAATAAAGTGTCTACATTTTCTCTGCTTAAAAATTTTAAAAAATTGTAAATTTTTAACTGTGCAAACAGAAAAAAAATAACATTAGTAAATTAGAAGAAGACCTTTCTGAGGTATAGTTCCATCTGGCAATGTTGCTGTCGAGAGGAAGGAACCATTATTGATTTTATTTTATTTTTTAATGAAAGGACAAATGTTTGGCTTCTTCAGTTGAAATGTTATGGTTTTTTCAGTGACTACCACATGGAAAATTAAAATAATTGAGAAAGCTCAAGGGATAGCAAATAAAAGGTGAAGTGTAAAAACAGTCTGAGTCTTGATTTTGTGTTTCAGAGCTTGTTCTTAACCATGGGTTCATGTTGCTTTCAGCAATGTGAAAGATAAAAATGTACATTTATAGACAAATAGATTAAGTGGGAATACTCTGTGATCACTAACTACTGCAAAGTTGTATAAAGAGGCACTCTACTACTCTAGTGAGTGTTAATGTATAAGTCAATATATACTTCAATGCGTGTCTGAACCTGAGAAGCAGAATCTAAAAGTGAAATATTTGAAATCCCTACTTAGAAATGATTTGAAAATAGAGACAAAATTTAAAATACTATAAAGCAATTCAGTGGGAAATATTTAACTCTTATCCATTGTCAAGATTCTGGTACTTCTGGATGTGGATTCTTATTATTATATGAAAGTTCCTCAAAATATTGATATTTTGCCTTAAGAAAAATTAGCAAGATAAATGGAGCACTAAAAGCATTAATGTTATAAGACAATAATTTCCTCTTGTCTCTAAAGCTACATACAATACAATTCAACTTGCATACTTGTGCAGAGATGCAAATAAACATAATTTGGAAAGTAATATAAATGAGGTTTATATTTGACTCTAAAATGTATATGGCAAGATAAAATTGTCTCATATTAGTAAAATATTAATTTAGATTAAATTTAATCTAAGATTATATCCTTAGTATTAAAAACTAATATGTAAAATTAGAAATATACCTTAGAGATAATTTGTGTTTCAATAACTGATTTGGGGAGCTAAATAGACCCGAAATAATATCTTCATTTGGGAGCGTGAAGATATTCAAATATATATATATTGTAACTCTAACAGATGTAATTAAAATCACTTTAAAGTAATGCCCAAGTAAAAGTTTCACCAAAGCTGAAGATTCTGATCAAAATCTTCTTTATTAAAAAAAAAATATATTTTAAAATGTGAGATACAATTCAGGTTTAGGTATACAATTATTAATTTTGCAAGTATCCCTGTTAATGAGGTGTACCCCTACCTCCCTTTGCAATTTCCCACTACTGCCAATCCCACCCCCGCCACCCCCTGCAGTTTTCCATTATGACAATCCCTTTCTTATAGTATTATGATGATTGTTCAAGATCCGCTTATGAGTGAGAACATGTGACACACAGTTTTTGTTTCTGTGATAGACCACACAGTATTATAGAATCTAAGTCCATCCAAGTTGCTGCGAAGTTCATAATTTTGTCCATCTTTAAGACTGTGTAATATTCCATTGTGTATATGTACCACATTTTTTTAAATCAATATTTTTTATTATGATATTGTGGGGTACAGTTAAGGGTTAGGTATACAAATATGCTTCATTCAGGCACCCTTGTTGATAAGAGGTGTCTCCCCATCCCCAGACAGATGTTTACTACCATTAGTCCCATCTCCCTTCCCCTCCCCCCGCCCATAGTTTCCCACCACTGTCAGTCATTTTCTTATGGTAGTATGTTGGATGATCAAGGTCCACTACATGAGTTAGAGCATGTGATACTCAGATCTTAGTTTTTGTGAGAGGTCACTCAGTATTATAGGCTCTAGTTCCATCCAGGTTGCTGCAAAATTCATGATTTTGTTCTTTTTTATGGCTACATAGTATTCTATAGTGTATATGTACCCACATTTTTTTAATCCAGTCCTCTTTTGATGGACAGGTTCTTGCTATTATGAACAATGCTGTGATAAACATTCATGTGCAAGTATCTTTTTGATACAGTGATTTGAATTCTTCAGGGTATATTCCCAGTAGGGGGATTGTGGGGTCATATGGGAGGTTGATATTTAGAGCTTTTAGGAATCGCCACACTGCTTCCCACCAAGGTTGCACTAGTTTACACTCCCACCAACAATGTAGAAGTGTTCCCTTTTCGCCACACCCTCTCCAGCAACTGTTATTTTTTGAGTTATTGATAATTGCCATTCTGACTCAAGTTAGGTGGTATGTAAGTGAGGTTTTGATTTGCATCTCCCTGATGATTAGTGCGGTTGAACATTTCTCACATGTGTCTGTTGGCTACTCGGATGTCTTCCTTTGTGAAGTGTCTGTTCATATCTTTTGTCCATTTTATAATGGTCTGTAGGCTGTCTCCCTGCTCTCTTGATGGTTTCTTTGACGTTGCAGAAGCTTGTCAATTTAATGAGGTCCTACTTGTCCATCTTATCTCTTATGGCCTGTGGGTTTTGGGGTTTGTTCAGGAGTTGGAAGCCAGTTCCAATTTCCATAAGAGTATGTCCTTCATTTTCTAAGGTTCTTATGGTTTGAGGTTTTACATTTATTTAGGTCTCTGATCCATTAGGAGTTAATTTTTGTGTATGGGGATAGATAGGGGTCCTGTTTCAATCTTCTGCATGTGGTCAGCCAGTTTTCCCAGCACCATTTACTGAATAGGTTCTCCTCTCCCCGGTGGTAGGTGGTGGAGGCTTTGTCCAAGATGAGTTGGTTGAGAAATTGAGGTTTTCCTTCTGGAATCTCAATTCTATTCCATTGATCTTTATGCCTGTTCCTATACCAATACCAAGATGTTTTGATGATTGTAGCTTTATAGGAAAGTTTGAAGTCTGGTAATATGATACCACCTGCTTTGTGTATTTTTTTTTTTTTTTGCTGAGGATTGTTCTGGCTATTCTTGATCATTTGTGTTTCCATATGAAATCCTGTGTTGTTTTTCCTAGGTCTGAGAAGAATGTTGCTGGTAATTTGATAGGTATTGAATTGAATCTGAAGTTTGCCTTAGGTAAGATGGACATCTTCACAATGTTGATTCTTCCAATCCATGAGCATGGGATATTTTTCCACTTGTTTATGTCATCTTTGATTTCTTTGAGCAGAGTTTTGGAGTTTTCATTGTAAAGGTCTTTCACATCTCTGGTTAGGAAGATGCCAAGGTATTTCATTTTCTTTATGGCTATTGTGAATGGAATTGTGCTATTTATTTGGGTTTCTATTTGTTTCTTATTGATGTAAAGAAATGTGATTGTCTTTTGCACATTTATTTTATATCCTGAGACTTTGCCAAAGGCCTTTATCAGTGTAAGGAGTTTTTTGACAGGTTCTCTTGGGTTTTCAAGGTACACGATCATGACATCTGCAAAGAGAGATAACTTGACTTCCTCTATTCCTATTTGGATATGCTTGATTGCCTTCTCTTCTCTGATTGCTCTAGCCAGGACTTTCAATACTATATTGAACAGGTGGGGTGACAGTGGACATCCTTGTCTTGTTCCAGTTTAAAGGGGAAATGGTTCCAATTTTTGTCCATTTAGGAGTATGCTGGTTGTGGGCTTCTCGTAGATGGCTTTTACTATTTTGAGGTATGTTCCACATATGCCTAGATGTTCAAGGGTTTTTATCAAGAAGGGGTGCTGGATTTAATCAAAAGCTTTTTCTGCATCTAATGATATGATCATGTGGTTTTTGTTTTGACATCTGTTGATGTATTTAATTACATTTATGGTTTTATGAATGTTGAACCAGCCTTGCATCCCAGGGATGAAGCCTACTTGATCATGATGAATGATTTTTGAGATGTGTTGTTGAATCTGGTTTGCTAGGATCTTGTTGAGAATTTTAGCATCTATGTTCATCAAAGATATTGGCCTGTAGTTCTCTTTCTTTGTTGGATCTTTACCTGGCCTGGGTATCAATGAGATGATAGCTTTATAAAATGATTTGGGGAGGGTTCCATCTTTCTCAATCACCTGAAATACCTTCAGTAGGATTGGAATCAGCTCCCCCTTAAATGTCTTGTAGAATGCTGCTGGAAAGTCTTCTGGTTCAGGGCTTTTTTTTGTAGGTAGATTTCTTATTATATAGTCAATTTCCTTGATTGTTATTGGTCTATTTAGGGTCTCAACTTCTTCTTGTTTCAACTTAGGCAGGTTGTGTGATGACAGAAATCCCTCCATTTCCTTGAAGTTTTCAAGTTTGTTTCCATAAAATATACATAGTAGTCTCTAATGATCTTTTGTATTTCTTCAGGGTCAGATGTGACTTCATCTTTTGTGTTTCTGATTGTGCTCATTTGGGTTTTTTCCTCTCTTTTTCTTGGTCAGTCTAACTAGGGGACCATCGATCTTGTTTATCCTTTCAAAGAAACAGCCTTTTGCGTCACTGATTTTTTGTGTTTGTTTGTTTGTTTTGTTTTGTTTTGTTTTTTTGAGTTGGAGTCTCACTCTGTCGCCCAGACTGGAGTGCAGTGCCACTCCTGGCCACTACAGCCTCGACCTGCTGGGCTCCAGCAATTCTTCTGCCTCAGTCTTCCAAGTAGCCAGAATTATAGGCATGTGCTACCACGCCCGGTTGATTTTTTGATTTATTGTAGAGATGAATTCTCACTGCCCAAGCGGGTCTCGAACCCACAGGCTCAGGCAATCCATTCACCTCAGCCTCCCAAAGGCGTGGGATTACAGGCTGAGAGCCCAGCTCATTGATTTTTTTGTATTGTCTTTTTATCTTCTATGTCCTGGATTTGGGCTTTTATTTTGGTGATCTGGATTTTTCTGCTGAAATTAGGGTTTTTGT
>NW_007249905.1:1217104-1219540 GCF_000164805.1 Carlito syrichta | reverse complement strand
TTTTATTCCACTATGGTCCAAGAAGGTGCATGGTAAAATTTCGGTCCTTTTAAATTTGCTTATTCTTGATTTATGGCCAATTATGTAGTCGATCTTAGAATATGTTCCATGCGGTGATGAGTAGAATGTGTATTCTATGGTCTTTGGATGGAGTGTTCTGTAAGTATCAATTAAGTCCATTTGGTCAAGAGTCACATTGAGTTTCCGGATCTCATTGCTGATTTTTTGTCCTGATGATCTGTCTAGGGTTGTGAGAGGGGTATTAAAGTCCCCAGTTATGGTGGTATTAGAGTCAATATCTTTCTTTAGTTTTCCAAGAAGTTGCTTTATGAAAGTTGGTGCACCTATGTTAGGTGCTTATATGCTTAGGGTAGATATTTCCTGCTGATGGAGTGAACCTTTTATCATTATGTAGTGGCCTTCTGTATCTTTTTAAATTTTTGATAGATTAAATAGTATTTTGTCTGAAATTAGGATCACGACTCCTCCTTTCTTTTGTGTTCCATTCACCTGAAAATTTGTTTCTCATCCTCTTACTTTGAGTCTGTGTATGTCCTTTCTAGTGAGATGGGTCTCTTGAAGGCAATATATTGTTGCCTGTGATATTTTATCCATTTTGCCATTCTCTGTCTTTTCAGTGGTGCATTTAGTCCATTCACATTCAGGCTAATTATTGAAATGTGAGAGTTCATACCTATCATAGAGTTCTTATAGAGTTGTTGTTCTTCCACTTGGTTTTTTGTCTTTCTTTTGGTTTTGGGGTTGGTTCATGTGTACTTTTTCCTGTACGCTTGTGAAGAACATTGTTCTTTTTTCCTTTTCTTCTGTGTTTAGTACTTTCTTAAGTGTTTCATGTAGAGGTGGTTTGGAGGCAGCGTAAGTTCTTAGGGATTGTATATCTGGGAAAGATTTTAATTCTCCCTTGCTGATGAAGCTTAACCTGGCTGCGTAGGTTATTCTTGGTTGAAATTGTTTATCTTTTAGGACTTTGAAGACAGGGCTCCAAGCTCTCCTAGCCTGCAGGGTTTCTGTAGATAAATCTGCTGCTTTTCTAATTGATTTTCCATGGTAGGTGATCTGGCCTTTTTCTCTTGCTGCCTTTAGAATTTTTTCTTTTATGCCTACTTTGTTTAGGTGAATTTTTATGTGTCTAGGAGTTGGTCTTCACATTTGTTATCTTGCAGGGGTCCTCTTAATCTCTTGTGTTTGAATTTTTGCATCACTGATTAGATAATGGAAGTTTTCTTGAATGATCTCATGGAAAGTTTGTTCCAGTGTGGCCTCTGTCTCTTTCTGCCTCAGGAAGGCCAATTACTCTTAGGTCCGGTCTCTTGAAGTAATCGCTCATCTCTTGAAGGTTTTGTTCTGTCTTTTTGAGCTTGTTTTTTGTGTTTTTAAGAGTTTGGGTTAGTTCTATATTTTGGACCTCAAACTCTGAGATTCTTTCTTCTGCTTGGGTAATTCTGCTTTCCATGCTTATCAATTTGTTATTTATTTCATTCACAGTATTCTTTATTACTGTTATCTCAGATGTCAGCTCCTTCCTAGTTTCTTCTTGTGTCTCCTCAATTCTTTTTAATCTCTCCATTAATGTCTTGATATCTAGGTTTGTAGTTTGAGATCTTTCATTCTGGGGGCTCTTCATTGTTTGCATTCTGAAGTCAGTTTTCTCAGTATCTGCCCTCCCAGGGGTCTGGGAGAGACCCATGCTCTTTTGGTTTTTCTTCATTTTTGTAGAGGATGAGTTGACTGAGGAATTGAGGCTTTGTTTCTGGAATCTCGTTCCTGTTCCACTGGTCTATGTGCCTGTTCTTGTACCAATAGCAGGCTATTTTGATTACTGTGCCTTATAGTGAAGTTTGAAGTCTGGAAGTGTGATACCTCCTGCTTTGTTTCTTTAGCTAAGGATAGTTTTCGTTATTCATGGTCATTTATGTTTTCATATGAATTTCTGTATTGTCATTTCCAGGTCTGAGAAGAATGATGTTGGTAAGTTAATGGGTATTGCATTGAATCTGTAGATTGCCTTTGGTAGGATGAACCTTTTAACAACATTGATTCTTCCTATCCATGAGCATGGAATATTTTTCCATTTGTTTGTGTCTTCTTGAATTTCTTTGAGCAATGTTCTGTAGTTCTCATTGTAAAAGTCTTTCACTTCTCTGATTAGGAAGATGCTGAGGTATTTCATTTTTTTGTGTGGCTATTGTGAATGGGATTGTGCTTTTAATTTGGGTCTGTGCTTGCTTGTTTTTGGTGTATAGAAATGCAACTGTCTTTTGCATGTTTATTTTGTACCCTGAGACTTTCCCAAAGTCCTTTATCAGTGCAAGCAGATTTTTGACAGATTCTCTTGGATTTTCAAGGTATGGGATCATATCATCAGCAAAGAGTGATAACTTGACTTCCTCTTTTCCTATTTGGATACTCTTGATT
>NW_007249905.1:1210849-1217084 GCF_000164805.1 Carlito syrichta | reverse complement strand
GGCTGTACTTTTTGCAGTTTTGAGGTTTAATTGAGGGGGAAGCTGTGATTCAGAATCCATGTGCTGATTCCAGCATCCACCAACAGGTGTATGAGCACACTGGAACCTATTTCCCACTGTCTTACAATCTGTGCAGTGGTATGTAGGTTTGGTCCCTGGATCAAAAGGAGGTACAAAAGAGGAAAATAATGAAGGAAGGTGGGGGTCAATAGGAAGTTAGAAAGAGAGGAGAGTGAGAAGGAAAACAGGCATACATACCAACTAACAGGTGAAAAAGATACACAAGGCCAAAGAGAAGTGAAAGAAACACAGAAGGAAAATTCCCTAAAGAATACTGGTAGCTACACAGAGACAGACTAATATCATGAAACAGACAGTGTAAATCAGAAAGCAAACAAAAGTGAGCAAAACATACAGTCAGAATGATAAAATCAAAAGTCAAAATAAGAGATCAGACTAGCTCTGGAATCTTTCCTGAGTGTCTAAAGTCACTTCAGCTTTGATCTCCAGCCTCTCCCCTTTGTTTTTGCTGCAGGCAGCTAGCTTGCTGCCTGGGAGGTCTGCAAGGCTTAGTTGTCTCTGTCTGTTCAGTGTACAGGAGGGGCTTTGTCTCCTGTTTAATGATGTTACCTTAGGAACCGAGGTGAAGGCTCTGATAGGTGGGTGGGGCAATGCAAATCTGCCTGGAGAATGGTTGAGGTGGCAGCTTCACTTTTGAGGATCTTTTCTCTCTGCTCATCTGGGTCTCTGGGTGAGAGGCACTGGAGATCAGCTGCACAGCTGGTCACTGGATCCAGGTGTCACCAGCAGGCTGGGATGGAGGAGAGGGTTGGGTGTTTCCTCCTCTGGAGCTGGGAGTCTCCAATCAGCACCTTGCACAAGCTTGGGGTTCTGTTCCCTTATATAAGCTTGGGGTCGCATGCTGAGTGCCTCAGCCAGGGTGGGCCCAGGGCTCCAAAGCACCAAAGCTCGAAAGGGCAGGTGGTGGCCCTGGGTCCCTCACAGGGTACTTCAGCCAGAAATGGGACCAGTATCTCTGAGGGGTGGGCACCCAGAGCCTCCATGGGTGACCGGCAGCTTGGTGCTAGGTGCTGGGTGAGACAGTGCAGCCAGGGAGGGAGCCAAGACCTGGACTCACGTGCAGGCAGGAGTCACATATAGTGGAGCAGCAGCAGCTGGGGGCTGCAATATCTGGCCCTGCATGGGACCGAAGGTCCCCGGGCCTCATACCAGTGAGGCTGGCGGTGGGCAGGGGGCTGCGGGAAGAAAAGTAAGAGTCTTTTTGAGAACTCACATTCGGAGAGTCTCACAAATCCACCTATGCCATCACCATCTTACCGGAACCCCTTGTACCACATTTTTTAATCCAGTCCACTTTTGATGGGCAGCACGGTTGGTTTCATGTTTTTGCTATTGTGAATAATGCTGCAATAAACATGCATGTTCAGGTATCTTTTTCATAGAGTAATTTTATTCCCCTGAGTATATTCCAAGTAGGGGGATTGTGGGGTCATATAGAAAGTTGATGTTTAGATCTCTTAGGAATCGCCAAACTGTTTTCCACAGAGGATGTACTAGATAACACTCCCACTAACAGTGTAGAAGTGTTCCCGTCCCCCTGCTTTCTTTCCAGGATAATCCACTCAAGCATTTTTTGTTTTTTGAGTTATTAATGATGGCTCTCTACAGAGGTTGTACTAGTTTACACTCACAACAAAAGTGAAGAAGTGTTCCCTTTTCCCCACATCCTCTCCAGCATCAGTTGTTTTTTGAGTTATTGACAATGGCCACCCTGACTGGAGTTAGGTGGTATCTCAGTGTGGTTTTAATTTACATTTATTTGATGACTAGTGAGGCTGAGCATTTTTTCATGTATCTGTTGTCTGCTTGAATGCCTTCTTTTGAGAAGTGTCTATTCATATCTTTTGTCCACTTTATAATGGGTTTGTTTGTTTGTTTGTTTCTTTTCAGCACATGTGAGTCCCTTGTAGATCCTAAATGTTAGGCCCTTATCAGATATACAGTTAACAGATTTTTATTTTTCCATTTTGTGGGCTGTCTCCCCACTCTCTTGAAGGTTACTTTGGCTTTGCAGAATTTTTTCAGTTTGATGAGGACCCCCACTTGTCTATCTTATCTTTTATGGCATGGGCACTTGGACGTTGATCAGGAATTGGTTGCCAGTTCCAATTTCCATAAGGGTGTCTCCTGCATTTTCTAAGGTTCTTATAGTTTGATGTTTTATCTTTACATCTTTGATCCATTTAGAGTTGGTTTTTATATATGGTGATAGGTAGGGGTCTTGATTTAATCTTCTGCATGTGTTCAGCCAGTTTTCCCAGCACCATTTACTAAATAGGTTTTCCTCTCACTGGTGATTGGTGATATAGGCTTTGTTGAAGATGCATTGGTTGACAAAATTGAGGTTTTTCTTCTGTAATCTATAACCTGTTCCATTGGCCTATATGCCTGTTCTTGTAACAATACCAGGTTGTTTTGATTACTGTAGCTTTATCATAAAGTTTAAAGTCTGAGAGTGTGATACTTCCTGCTTTGTTTGTTGTTGTTGTTGTTGTTGAGGATTGCTTTGGCTATTTGTGGCTGTTTATGTTTCCATATGAATTCCTGTGTTGTTGTTTCTAGGTCTGAGAATAATGCTGCTGGTAAATTAATGGGTATTGTGCTAAATCTGTAGATAGTCTTGGGTAGGATGGACATCTTAACAATGTTGACTCTTCCAATCCATGAACATGGACTATTTTGTATTTGTTTGTGTCTTCACTGATTTCTTTGATCAGTGATTTGTAGTTTTCATTGTAAAGGTCTTCTAGTTCTTTGGTTAGAAAAATGCTTAGGTATTTCATTTTTTGTGTGTGTGGCTATTGTGAATGGGATTGTGCTTTTTATTTGGGTTTCTGTTTGTTTATTGTTGGTATATAGGAATGTTATATATATGTGTGTGTGTGTGTGTGTGTGTGTGTATATATATATAATATTCTTTTGAACATTTATCTCATACCCTGAGACTTTGCCAGAGTTTTTTATCAGTGCAAGGAGGTTTTTGACAGATTATCTTGGGGTTTCAAGGTATAGAATCATGTCATCTGCAAAGAAGGATAACTTGACTTTCTCTTTTCCTATTTGAATATCCCCAAATTCTTTCTCTTGCCTGATTGCTTTAGCTAGGACTTCCAGTACTATTAGAATAGGAAGGGTTAGGGTGGGCAGCCTTGTCTTGTTCCAGTTTTCAGAGGAAATGTTTCCAATTTCTGTCTGTTTAGCAGTATGTTGGCTGTGGATTTCTCATAGATGGCTTATTATTTTGAGGTATGTTCCATCTATGTCTAGTTGTTTGAGGCTTTTTGTCATGGAGGGATGCTGGATTTTATCAAAATCCTTTTCCACATCTAATGACTTAATCATGTGGTTTTTGTTTTTACATCTGTGATGTATTTAACTATGTTTATGATCTTGTGGATGTTGAAACAACCCTGCATCCCAGGGATGAAGCCTACTTGGTCATTGTGGATGATTTCTGAGATGTCTTGTTGGATCCAATTTGCTAGAATCTTGTTAAGAATTTTAACATCTATGTTTATCAAGTATATTAGTCTGTAGCTCTCTTTCTTTGTTGGATCTATACCCAGTTTGGGTATCAATGTGATGTGAGCTTCATAAAATGATTTGGGGAGAGTTCCATCTTTCTTGATTGCATGGAATATTTTCAATAGGATTGGTATCAATTCCTCCTTGTAATTTTTGTAGAATTCTGCTGGAAAGTCATCTGGTCCATGGCTTCTCTTTGTAAGTAGTTTTCTTATGACATAGTCAATTTCCTGTGTTAATTATTGGTCTATTTAGGGTTTCAATTTCTTCTTGTTTCAACCTGGTGAGTTTGTGTGATGTCAGAATGTCGTCCATTTTATTTAAGTTTTCAAGTTTGTTTCCAAACAGGTGTACATAGTAATCTTTGATAATCTTTTGTATTTCTTCAGTGTCAGTTGTGACTTGATCTTTTGCATTTCTGATTGTGCTTATTTGAGCTTTTTCTTGGCTCTAGACTGCTAGCTAGATGTCCATCAATCTTGTTAATCCCTTCAAAGAACCAGTTTTTTGCTTTAATTTTTTTGTATTATATTTTTGTCCTCTATGTCCTGAATTTGAGATTTTATTTAGGTTATCAGGATTCCTCTGCTGAAGTTAATGTTTGGAGGTCTTTATTTTTCAGGCCCAATTGTTTTTTTTTTATTATAAAGAAATGGGGGACAATTCAGGGTTAGGTACATAAACATTGATTATGCAGGTACTATTGTTGATAAGGTATGCGCCCCCCAGCAGTTTCCCTCAACTGCATATCCTACCCCCCCTTCTTGCTTGACAGTTTCCTACTACTGCCAATACCTTTCTTATATTATTATAATTGTTCAAGGTCCGCTATGAGTAAGAACATACTGTACTCTGTTCTTTGCTTCTGTGATAGATCACTGAGTATGATCAACTCCAAATCCATCCAAGTAGCTGCAAAGTCCATAACCTTGTCCTTCTTTGTGGCTGCATAATATACCATTGTGTAAATGTACCACATTTTTTTAATCCAGTCCAGCTTTGATGGGCAACATGATTGGTTCCATGTTTTTGTTATTGTGACTAGAGCTGCAATAAACATACGTGTGCAAGTATCTTTTTTGTAGAATGATTTGAGTTCCTCCAGGTATATTACCAATAGGGTAATTGCTAGGTCATATGGAAGGTTAATTTCTAGTTCTTTCAGAAATTTCCACAGTCTGCCAGAGAGGTTGCACTAGTTTGCATTCCCACCAGCCATGTTTTTTTCTCTGATGATGAGTGAGGCTAAGCACTTTTTCGTGTGTCTGTTGACTGCACAAATATCTTCTTTTGAGAAGGGTCTATTCATGTCTTTCTTAATGGGGTTGTTGTTTTTTTTCCTTTCAGGACATTTGAGATCCTTGTAGATCCTAGATGGTAGGCCTTTGTCAGATATATAGTTGGCAAATACTTTTTCCCATTCTATGGGCTGTCTCCCTGCTCTCCTGATGGTTTCTTTTGCTTTGCAGAAGCTTGATAGTTTGATGAGGTCCCACTTGTCTATCTTATTTCTTAAGGTATGGGCATTTAGGGTTCTGATCAGGAATTGGTTCCCAGTTCCAATTTCCATAAGGCTGTCTCCTGCGTTTTCTAAGTGTCTTATAGTCTGAGGTTTTGTGTTTAGGTCTTTGATCCATTAAGGGTTAATTTTTGTGTATGGTGATAGGTAGAGGTCCTGTTTCAATCTTCTGCATGTGGTCAGTCAGTTTTCCCAGCACCATTAACAAAATAAGTTCTCTTCTTCCTATTGGTTTTTGTTGAAGGCTTTGTCAAAGATGAGTTGACTGAGGAATTGAGGCTTTGTTTCTGGAATCTCGTTCCTGTTCCACTGGTCTATGTGCCTGTTCTTGTACCAATAGCAGGCTATTTTGATTACTGTGCCTTATAGTGAAGTTTGAAGTCTGGAAGTGTGATACCTCCTGCTTTGTTTCTTTAGCTAAGGATAGTTTTCGTTATTCATGGTCATTTATGTTTTCATATGAATTTTCTGTATTGTCGTTTCCAGGTCTGAGAAGAATGATGTTGGTAACTTAATGGGTATTGCATTGAATCTGTAGATTGCCTTTGGTAGGATGGACATCTTAACAATGTTGCTTCTTCCAATCCATGAGCATGGTATATTTTTCCATTTGTTTGTGTCTTGGATTTCTTTGAGCAGTGTAAAAGCTCTTTTTCATATCACAATGAGAAAGTGAGATAAGGCAGTTTTATTGGTAATGTTCTTAAAATGAAATCGGCTTTAATTCTAACAGAGAATGTCTAAGAGTTTTAATTTGTATTTTCAAACTGTGCAGCTGCCTATATTTATTCTGTATTAAAATGTTACTGATTTTTAGTGATATTCATCAATTTAGTGATAAGACATATTTTTATGTACTTACAGAAATATAGTTTAATTTTTTACAATGGACTTGTTTCTGTTTTATCTTTAAAATTTTATTTTATAAAATAATCTACTTCTCTTTTTATTTAAGTTATTATATGCTGTTAAACATATATAAAAGGCCCTATATTTGCAAATTTTGGTGGAACTTTATCACTGCTAATAGAAAAAATTATGTAAATAGGTAAATTATAGATTAAAGTACATTTTGAAATAGGATGTTTAATTTCCCCACCTATTCAGAGC
>NW_007249905.1:1171952-1210829 GCF_000164805.1 Carlito syrichta | reverse complement strand
TTATCAGTGCAAG
This sequence comes from Carlito syrichta, assembly GCF_000164805.1. NCBI lineage: Eukaryota > Metazoa > Chordata > Mammalia > Primates > Tarsiidae > Carlito > Carlito syrichta. The sequence continues at coordinate 1,210,816 of NW_007249905.1, read as the reverse complement.
CAGATTTTTGACAGATTCTCTTGGATTTTCAAGGTATGGGATCATATCATCAGCAAAGAGTGATAACTTGACTTCCTCTTTTCCTATTTGGATACTCTTGATTTCCTTCTCTTGTCTAATTGCCTGAGCTAGGACTTCCAACACACTGTTGAACAAGAGAAGTGAGAGAGGGCAGCCTTGTCTTGTTCCAGCTTTCAGGGGGAAATGTTTCCAGTTTCTGTCCATTTAGCAATATGTTAGCTGTGGGTTTATCGTAGATGGAACTTACTATTTTGAGGTATGTTCCTCCTATACCTAGGTGTTTGAGGGTTTTTATTAAGAAGGGATCCTAGATTTTATCAAAGCTTTTTCTGTATCTTATGAGATAATCATGTGTTTCTCGTTTTTTCATTGTTGATGTATTTAATTACATTTATTGTTTTGCGAACATTGAACCAGCCCTGCTTCCTGGGGATGAAGCCTGCTTGCTTATGGCAGATGAGTTTTGAGATGTGTTTTTGGATCTGATTTGCTAGAATCTTGTTGAGGATTTTTGCATCAAAGTTCATAAGGGATATTGGCCTGTAGTTCTCTTTTTTTGTTGGATCTTTACCCAGTTTGGGTATCAGTGTGATCTTAACTTTGTAAAATGATTTGGAGAGAATTCGGTCTTTCTCAATTATCTGGAATGCTCTCAGTAGGATTGGTATCAGCTCCTCCTTGTATGTTTTGCAGAATTCTGTTGGAAAGCCATCTGGTCCAGGATTTTTTTTTTTTGTAGGTAGTTTTTGTATGACAGAGAAAATTTCCTGGGTTGTTATTGGTTGATTTAGTGTCTCAAAGTCTTCTTGTTTCAACCTGGGGAGGTGGTGTGATGTCAGAAAGTACTCCATTTCACATAGGTTATCGAGTTTGTTTCCATATATGTGTACATAGTAATCTCTGATAATCTTTTGCAATACTTCAGGATCAGTTGTGATTTGATCTTTTGTATTTCTGATTGTATTTTTGGGGCTTTTTCTCTCTTTTTCTTGGTTATTCTGTCAGGGATTCATCATCTTGTTAATTCTTTCAAAGTACAAGCTTTTTGTTTTGTTGATGTTTTCTATGATATTTTTATCTTCTATGTCCTGTAATTGGGTTCTTATTTTGGTGATTTGGATTCTTCTGCTAAGGTTGGGGTTTGGGGTCTTCTCTTTCCAACTCCCTTACGTGATTTGTTAGGCTTTCAACTTCTGATCTTTCTGTTTTCTTGATGTGTGCTTGTACAGATATAAATTTCCCTCTTAAAACTGCTTTCAAGGCATCCCAGAGGTTTTGGTAAGATACTTCATAATTTTCATTTGTTTCTAGGAATCTTTTAATTTCTGCTTTGATTTCAGTGTTGACCCAGTAGTTGTTCAACATCATGCTATTTAGTGTTCATGTCTTTGTAGACTTTGGAGAAATGTTGTTGCTGTTAATATTTATTTTTATTCCACTGTGGTCTGAGAAAGTGCATGGCAAGATTTCAACCTTATGGAATGTGTTTATGCTTGATTTATAGCCAAGGATGTGATCGATCTTGGAGTATGTTCCATGTGGTGATGAGTAGAATGTATATTCTGTGGTCATTGGGTGGAATGATCTGTAGGTATCTATTGAGTCCATTTGGTCAAGTGTCATGTTTAGGTACTTGATTTCCTTGTTGAGTTTTTTGCCTCGATGATCTATCTAGGGCTGTCAATGTGGGATTCAAGTCCCCTGCTATAATAGTGTTAGAGTCAACATCTTTTTTAAGTTTATTTAGTAGTTGCTTTATAAATGCTGGTGCTACTGTGTTGAGTGCATATATGTTTAGGATGGATATTTCTTATTGATGAATTGAACCTTTTATCATTATATAGTGACCTTGTACATCTTTTTAAATTTTTGATAGATTGAAGGTTGTTTTGTCTGATATTAAGATTGCAACTCCTGCCTTCTTTTGTGATCTGTTTGCCTGGAAACTCATTTTAATCCTTTAACTTTGAGTCTGTGTGCATCCCTTGTGGTGAGATGAGTCTCCTAGATGCAGCAAATAATTGGGTCATGGTTTCTTATCCAGTTTGCCTTTCTGTGTCTTTTCAGTGAGCATTTTTTTTTTTTTTGAGTTGGAGTCTCACTTTGTCGCCCAGACTGGAGTGCAGTGGCTGCTCCCGGTCACCACAGCCTCGACCTACTGTGCTCTGGCGATCCTTCCAGGCTTCTGAGTAGCTGGAACTACAGGCATGTGCTACCACGTCCGGCTCATTTTCAGTGAGCATTTAGTCCATTCACATTCAGGTTGATTATTGAAATGTGATTGTTTCTCCCTGTCATGAGGTTCATACAAAGTTTTTTCTTTGTTTGCTTGTTTTCTTTTGGTTTGGGGTTTAATGTGTATGCGTTTTCAGGTTTCTTGTTGTGCTGTATTCTCTGTTGAGTCTGTGCTCTGCTGTTCCCTTGGGAAGTGTGTGGTCTTTCTTTTTTTTTTTTTTCTTTCTTCTGTATTTAATAGTTTTTTAAGTGTCTCTGGAGAGTTGGTCTGGAAGCTGCATAATCTCTTAGGGTTTGGATACCTAGGAAGGATTTTAATTCTCCATTACTGATGAAGATGAACTTGGCTGGTTAGAAATTCTTGGTTAAAATTGTTTTTCTTTGAGAATTTTGAATGTAGGGCTCCAGTCCCTTCTTGCTTGTAGTGTTTCTGCCAACAGGTCTGCTGCTATTTTGATTGATTGTCCCCAGGAGGTAGTCTGACCTTTCTCTCTTCCTGCCTTTAGGATTTTTTCTTTTTTGTCTAATTTGCATAGGTGAATTACTATGTGTCTATGGGTTGGTCTATTCATTCGATGTCTTTTGGGGATTTTCTGTGTCTCTTGTGCTTGACTGGTCACAGCTCTGGTAAGATGGGGAAAGTTTGGTTGGATTACCTCCTGGAATACTTGCTCCAAGTTGTTCTCCATTTCCCTTTCATCTTCTGGGATACCAATCAGGCATAAGTTTGGCCTCTTGATATAATTGCATATCTCTTGTAAGCTTTGTTTTTTCTTTCTTAGTCTTCTTTTTATGTTTTTTACAGATCGGGTTGATTTCATGTTCTGGTCTTCAAGTTCTGAGATTCTTTCTTCAACTAGATTAAGTCTGCTTTCCATGCTTGCCATCTTATTATTTATTTTCTGGATGAAATTTTTTATTGCCCACAATCTCTGTTACATGTTCTTTCAGTGTTGTAGCTTGTCTTTCTTGAGTATTATTCACTCTTTCCATCCATTCCCTAATCCCTGTCATATTCTGGGGACAGTTGTTTGTGACCTCCATTGTTTGGGCACCAAGGTCTGATTTTTCAGGTGTTTTGTCTTTGGTACACTTGAAATTGTCTGAGGCCTTCCTTTGGTTTTCCCTCATTTATGACAGATCTCGTGTTTTTCTATTTAGTTCTGTTATTCAGTGTCATGGGAGAGGCTTTCCCTTCTGATGTTTGCTGGGTCCTCTATTCTTCCTTGATCCAGGTTCTGGATTTGTTATATTTTGAAAATAGGACAGTGGATGGGAAGGTTTGCTATCTCTTATAGTTTTTGAAATTTAAATAAAGTAGGGGATGGGGCACTAGGAGTCAGAAACTACTTGAAAATTAAAATGATCACTTATTGTGGTATATGTTCCCTGAGACCCAGTCCCCACCAACACTCTGTATGATGATACAAAGCAGAAACCAATGCAAAAGCAATTCAACACATTACACATACGCTCCCCAAAAAACTGGAATAACAACAAAATGAAACAAAACAAACAACAGCAACAAAAATCCCAAGAAAACTAAACACACACACACATGCCTAGCACAAAGTGAATAAAGAAGAAATGCAGGGAGTTCTGGTAAGATGGCAATGGCACAGATGGGACTATGAGATTCTACACAAGTGAGTTCCCATAAAGACTCTTGCTTTCCCCCCACACCCCCTGCCTCCCTGCCAGCCACACTGGTCCCAGGCCTGGAGGCCCTCGGTCCCATGCACCACCCAGCTATCATGACCCTGCCACTGTTGCTGTTCTGCCCCAGGCGGCCCCTGGCCACATTGAACTCCTGACTCCCTCCCCAGCTACACTGTCTCATCTGGCCCCAAGCCACTGCCATCTGGGGAGGTCCTCGGATACTGCCTTGTGGAGATCTGGGTTCCGTCACTGACTACACTGCTCTGCCTGGCACCCAGCCACTGCTGGCTCCCTCCCTGGCTGGGACACCCAGCCCCACCCCAAGCCTTCACTGTCCAGGGAGGCCCAAGGCTCCTTGCCCGTGGAGCTCTGAGCTGCCTATTGGCTACACTGCCCCAGACCCCAGCCACCCTGACCACTGCACTGACCAGCAATGCCCAGCAATCTCGCACTCTAGCTCACCAGACTTTCCCCTGACTACAGCAGGACCAGAGAACAGCTGGAGCTCAAGACTAGGCAGAGATTGGTATTGCCCCATGAGCTTCACCCAGCTTTGTGCATCCGCCAGCCTGAGCCATAAGAACAAAGAAATAAAAAGAGGCCCAAGTCACATGTGACACACTGACCTACAGCAACCGGCTGTCTCATACTCTGCCCTCTGCCCCAGCTGGATCTGGCTGCAGTAGAACCTGGGATCATCTGGAGCCCTGGGACCAGGCAGAGACCTGCAATGACTCACCCACCCAGCTCTGCCTAACCTCCAACTTGGGAGCTAAGACCTCGTGGTTGTGTTAAGGGAACAGGACATCTTAAGGAGGTTGGTCAGATTGTGTGTCTGTATGATTGTATGTCCTAGCTTGTCTGTTGCTGTTGCTGTTGTATTTTTGTTTGTTTTTGTTTTTGCTTTCTCTTACTCTTATCTGTCTTCAGGTCTATTTTCATTTATTAGTGGGGACCTCTGTCTGTTCTCCCTTTTACTCTCCTGTCTCCTCCTTCCACTTTCCCCCCTCCCTTTTCCATTTCCTTCTCTTTTCTTACATCATTTTACTTTCAGAGAACAAACTAAAACCCCCACTTCATGAACAGATTACAAGGCAGTGGGAATCAGGATCCAGCATATCCATACACCTTTCAGTGAATACTAGAATCTGCAGATAAATTTTGAATCACAACTCCCCCTTAAATAAATCTCAAAGCTGCAAATGGTATAACCTTCAACCTACAGTCCACCCTCAGAATCAAACAAAGCCAGAAGATTCACATAAGGAAGAATAGGAGATTGAGCAAACAGAAGCAAAAAACAAACCCACCACTCAAGAACAACAGATTTAAAGAAGATGGGGGGGGTGAGTTGGGAAGCAGATCTACACAAATGAAGAAACATCAAAATAATGTGATCTCACACAGACCCCTGGGAGATCAGATATTGAGAAAACAGACTTCAGAATGCAAATAATAAAAAGCCCCCAGAATGACTAGTCACATACTACAAACCAAGATATCAAGACATTAATAGAGAGAATAAAAAGAATGGAGGAGAGACAAGAGGAAAATAGGAAGGAGTTGATAAATGAGATAACAGAAGTAAAGAATACTGTGATTGAAATAAATAACAAACTAATAAGCATGGAAAGCAGAATTAGCCAAGCAGAAGACAGAATCTCAGAATTTGAAGACCAAAATATAGAACTAAATCAAACAGTCAAAAACATAGAAAAGAAGCTTTAAAAGACAGAACAAAACCTTCAAGAGTTGAGCGATTGCTTCAAGAGAATGAATCTAAGAGCAATTAGCCTTCCTAAGGCAGAAAGAAAGACAGAGACCACCCTAGAACAAACATTCCATGAAATTATTCAAGAAAACATTCCTCACCTCATTAATGAAGCAAAAATTCAAACACAAGAAATTCAGAGAACCCCAGCAAGACAAGAAATGAGAAGACCAACTCCTAGGAACATAATAATCTGCCTGAACAAAGAAGGCATACAAGAAAAAATCCTAAAAGCAGCAAGAGAAAAAGGTCAGACTACCTACCAGGGAAGACCAATCAGAATAGCAGCAGATTTATCTGCAGAAACACTTCAGGCTAGGAGAGTTTGGAGTTCAATATTCAAAGTTCTCAAAGATAAACAATTTCAACCAAGAATAACCTACCCAGCCAAGCTAAGCTTCATCAGTGAGGGAGAATTCAAATCTTTCCCAGACATCCAATCCCTAAGAACTTATGCTGCCTCCAGACCAACCCTATAAGAAACTCTTTAAAAAGTACTGAACACAGAAGGAAGGAAAAAGAACAACAATGTTCTTCATAAGAGTGCAGGAAAATGACTGAAAACACACATGAACCAACCCCAAAAAACAAAAGAAAGATAATAAGCAAACAAGTACAACAACAACTCTATAAGAATATCATGGCAAAGATAAAACCTCACATTTCAATAATGAACCTGAATGTGAATGGACTAAATGCACCACTGAAAAGACAGAGAATGGAAAAAGTGATTAAATATCATGAGGCAACAATATATTGTCTCCAAGAGATTCATCTAATCAGAAAGGACACTCACAGACTCAAAGTAAGAGGATGGGAAAAAATTTTTCAGGCAAATGGAACACAAAAGCTGGAGTTGCAATCTTAATCTCAGACATAATACCCTTTAAGCTATCAAAACTCAAAAAAGATGAAGAAAGTCACTATACATTGATAAAAGTTTCAATCCATCAACAAGACATATCTTAAACATATATGCACATAACATAGGAACACCAATGTTCATAAAGCAGCTTCTAGGCAAACTTAAAAAAGAGATTGACTCTCACAGTATCATAGCTGGGGATTTTAATACCATACTCACAACCTTAGACAAATCATCAAGACAGAAAATCAGCAAGGACACCCAGAACCTCAATGATACTCTTGAACAAATGGACTTAATTGATACTTACAGGACACTCCACCCAATGACCACAGAATATACATTCTACTCACCACCACATGGAATATACTACAAGATCAACCAAATCATTGGCCATAAATCAAGCATAAACAAATTCCAAGCCGGGCTCGGTGGCTCAGCCTGTAATCCTGCGCCTTTGGGAGGTTGAGGTGAGTGGACTGCCTGAGCCCACGGGTTCGAGACCGGCCTGGGCAGTGAGACCTCATCTCTACAATAAATCAAAAAATCAGCCGGGCATGGTAGCACATGCCTGTAATTCCGGCTACTCGGAAGGCTGAGGCGGAAGGATTGCCGGAGCCCAGCAGGTGAGGCCGCGGTGGCCAGGAGCGGCCACTGCACTCCAGTCTGGGTGACCGAGTGAGACTCCAACTCAAAAAAACAAAACAAAACAAAACAAAACAAAAACAAAAACAATAACAACAACAAAACAAATTCCACAAGACTGAAATCTTGCCATGCAAATTCTCAGACCACACTGGAATAAAAATAAATATCAAAACCAACAACATTTTCCCAAAAGCCACAAAGACATGGACACTAAACAACAAGATGCTAAAAAATGGCTGGATCAACACTGAAATCAAAAAAAGAAATTGAAAGATTCCTGGAAACAAATGAAAATAAAGAAACACCCTACCAAACCTCTAGGATGCCATGAAATCAGGTTTAAGAGGGAAATTTATATCTCTATGAGCACACATCACAAAAATGGAAAGATCACAAGTGGAGACCCTAACAAATCACCTAAGGGAGCTGGAAAGAGAAGACCACCAAAACTCTGACTTTAGCAGAAGAATCCAAATCACAAAAATAAGAGCCCTAATACGGGACAGAGAAGACAAAAATATCATAGAAAACATCAACAAAACAAAAAGCTGGTTCTTTGAAAGAATTAACAAGATTGATGGGCCCCTAGACAGAATGACCAAGAAAAAGAGAGAAAAAGCCCAAATAAACACAATCAGAAATACAAAAGATCAAATCACAACTGATTCTGCAGAAATGCAAAAGATTATCAGAGATTACTACGTATACCTATATGAAAACAAACATGATAAACATGATAACCTAAATGAAATGGAGTACTTTCTGACATCACACAACCTACCCAAGTTGAAACAAGAAGACATTGAGACACTAAATGACCAGTAACAATCCAGGAAATTGACTCTGTCAAATGATAACTATCTACAAAAAAAAAAAAAAGCCCTGGACCGGGTGGCTTTGAAGCAGGAATTCTACAACACGTACAAGGAAGAGGTAATATCAATCCTATTGAAAGTATTCCGGGCAATTGAGAAAGATAGAATTCTCCCCAAATCATTTCACGAAGCTAACATTACACTGATACCCAAACCGGGTAAAGATGCAACCAAGAAAGAGAACTACAGGCCAATATCCCTGATGAACACAGATGCAAAAATCCTCAACAAGATCCTAGCAAATGGGATCCAAAAACACATCTCAAAAATTATCCACCATCACAAAGCAGGCTTCATTCCCAGGATGGTTTAAAATTTGCAAGACTATAAATGTCATTAAATACATCAACAGATGTAAAAATAAGAACCACATGATTGTTTCATTAGGTGCAGAAAAAGCTTTTGAAAAAACCCAGCATCGCTTCTTGATAAAAACTCTCAAATACCTAGGTATAGAAGGGACATACCTCAAAATAGTAAGTGCAATCTATGATAAACCCACAGCTAACATATTGCTAAGTGGATAGAAACTAGAAACATTTCCCCTGAAAAATGGAACAATTCAAGGCTGCCCAATCTCACCCCTTTTGTTCAATATTGTGTTGGAAGTCTTAGCCTGGGCAAGTAGACAAGAGAAGGAAATCAAGGGTATCCAAATAGGAAAACTGGAAGTCAAGTTATCACGCTTTGCTGATGATATGATCCTATACATTGAAAATCCAAGAGAATCTGTCAAAAACCTGCTTACACTGATAAAGGGCTTTGGCAAAGTCTCAGCATACAAAATAAATGTGCAAAAGTCAGTTGCATTCCTATACACCAACAACAAGCAGGCAGAGACCCAAATAAATAGCACAATCTCATTCACAATAGTCACACACACACAGAAAAATGAAATGCCTCGGCATCTTCCTAACCAGAGAAGCAAAAGATCTTTACAATGAGAATTACAAAACACTGCTCAAAGAAATCCAGGAAGACATAAACAAGTGTAAAAATATACCATGCCTATGGATAGGAAGAGTCAACATTTTTTTAAGATGTCCATCCTACCAAAGGCAATCTACAGATTCAATGCCATACCCATTAACTTACCAACATCATTCTTCTCAGACCTGGAAATGACAATACAGTAATTTATATGGAAACATAAATGACCACAAATAACCAAAACAATCCTTAGCAACAGAAACAAAGCTGGAGGTATCACACTTCCTGACTTCAAACGCTACTATAAGGCTACAGTAATCCAAACAGCCTGATATTGGTATAAAAACAGGCACATAGATCAATGGTACAGGATAGAGATTCTGGAAGCAAAGCCTCAATTCCTCAACCAACTCATCTTTGACAAAGCCTCCAACAACAACTACTGGGGAGAGGAAAACCTATTCAGTAAATGGTGCTGGGAAAACTGGCTGAACACATGCTAGATTGTAACAGGACCCCTACCTATCACCATACACAAAAATTAACTCTAAATGGATCAAAGACCTAAATGTAAAACCTCAAACTATAAGAATATTTAAAAATGCAGGAGACACCATTATGGAAATTGGAACTGGGAACCAATTCCTATTCAGAACCCTAAAGGCTGATACCTTAAGAAATAAGATAAGTGAGTCCTCATCAAATTAATGAGCTTCTGCAAAGCAAAATAAACCATAGAGAGAGCAGGTAGACAGCCCACAGAATGGGAAAAAGTATTTGCCAACTGTATATCTGACAAAGGCCTAACATCTAGGATCTACAAGGAACTCAAATGCACTGAAGGAAAAAAAAAAAAAAACTCCTTTAAAAAGTGGGCAAAAGATATGAATAGACACTTCTCAAAAGAACATATACGGGCAGCCAACAGACACATGAGAAAGTGCTCAGCCTCACTCATTATCAGAGAAATGCAAATCAAACACATTGAGATACCACCTAACCCCTGTAAGAATAGTCATTATTAATAAAACAAACAACAACAGATGCTGGCAAGGATGTGGAGAAAAAGGAACACTTCTATACGGCTGGTGGAAATGCAAACTTGTACAGCCTCTCTGGAAAAGTCTGGAAATTTCTGAAAGAGCTAGAAATTGACCTTCCATATGTCACAGCAATTCCCCTATTGGGAATACACCCAGAGGAACTCAAATAATTCTACAAAGAATATATCTGCACACATATGTTTGTTGCAGCTCTATTCATAATAGCAAAAACATGGAACCAACCATGTTGCCCATCAAAGCTGGACTGAATTTTTAAAAAGTGGTACATATACACAATGGACAATTATGCAGCCATAAAGAACAACAAATATATGTACTTCATAGCAACCTGGATGGATTTGGAGTTGTCATACTCAGTGATTTATCACAGAAACAAAGAACAGAGTTTCATATGTTCTCACTCATAAGAGAACCTTGAACAATTATAATACTATAAGAAAGTGATTGGCAGTAATGGGAAACTGTTGGTGGGGGGTGGGTGGGATTGGCAGTTGAGGGAAATTGTTAAGGGAGGGAGTGGCATACCTCATTAACAGGGGTACCTGCATGATCAGTGTTTGTATACCTAACCCTGAATTGTACCCCACATCTTTATAATAAAAATTTTAAAAATAGAAGAAAAACAGAAGGACTGGAGGAAAATCTTTAAAAAAGGAAAAGAAAAGAAAGGGATTCAGGTTGAACCCTCACACATATATTGACACACACCTTAAACTATAAAAAATGAATATAAAAAAGTCCAGAAGAACAAAAGAGCAAAATCCAACAAGAAAATTGAAAGACGAACACTCAGTTATTCACATACACACATAAACATAAAACGACAAATAAAAGAAGGGAGAAACAGAAAAAGAAAAGAAAAAAAAATTGGGGACACGGATGCAGATCAATCCCTCACATACGCATTCATGCACAAAGAAAAATTATTTTAAAAATAGATGAACAGCCAAATATTTTTTAAAAATTAATAAATAGTTGTAAACTACCCCCCCAAAATTGCCCTCTCGTTGCAGGCTCTGTAATTGTTCCTCTAATCAGGTCTCTTATGCAGAGCTACCTCTTTCACTCTCTCCTCAGGGAACAAAGCAGGGAAGGAGGAGGGCTGTGGAGGTGTATGGTGCTGTAGTCCTCCCCTCTCACTCTTCTTTGGTCAGGGAGATCTCCTCCTGTGGGGAGGTATGGGATTGTCTCTTCCTTGGGTATGTACTCTCATCAGGGGTGCCCCAGCCAGGCCTATCCTGGAATGGAGTTCTCCTATTGTGACTGATGTCCAAGCTCTGCCTGGGTTTGTCTCTCTCAGTCATGGCCCAGCTGTGTGGGTTCGGTGTTCAGAGGATTGCTAGGGAAGACAGGGTTTGGGTCAGCCCCAAACTCACCACTGATCTCTTTGGAATTTTTTCTTGTCCTTTTCTGGCCACACCCTTTGTCCCATGGCTGGATCAGGGAAGGGGGTGGGGTGCCTGGAACTCAGCACTCATCAGCTCCTTCTGAAGTTTGTGCTGTTGGGATATTCCCTCTGGGCCAGGATCATTCCCTGAGTAGTTGATCCACCAGTCCCAGAGATTGGGTTTGTTGCTCCATGGTGAGCAAGTCGGAGCACTTTCCTGCCCTACTTTCAAGATGGTGGTGGAGTGCCTTTCTTGTCCTCTTTCATGAAGACTTGCCTCTGTACTTCCTCTGCAGCCCCTTCCAGAGCCCTGCCAGGTGCTGAAGTGATGAGGCAAAGCCAGGAGCTGGCAATCTCTCTCAGACTTCAATGGTGAGGGAAAGCCTGGGGCGACAGTTACTCCCTACTGCTTTTTCAAAGGAAAACTTCTGTTCATTTAAAAAAAAAATGGTGCTTGGCTTCTGTGACCTAGGAAAAGCGAGGGACGAAGTAGAGAAGGTGCAGCAACAGCTGTTGCACCAGGGGCAAGGCCACCCTCTCATGAGCCACACTTAGACAGTCTCTCCCAGAATTTTCTTCCCAGAGAGGGTTTGTTGGTTTAAAAAAAAAAAGAAAAAGAAAATGGCACTCGGTTTCTGTGTCCCAGGAATTGCTAGGGTCCAAGCCCAGCCACTGTGGTAACAGCCACTGCCTCAGGAGAGCCCTGGCCACTGGCTCCCTAGCCCTCACTCAGTCAGCCACTCACTCACCAGCACATACACAAAATTTTCTATACACTCACTCGCTCACATGGTAACTCACATAGTCTGAGTAGCCTGGCCACCATCTTCCCCATCTCAGTTTGGTGATCTTGATTTCCACCTTTCTTAGGTGATTTGTTAGGTTGTTAACCTGTGGTCTTTCTATTTTCTTCATGTGTGTTCATAGAGATATGGATTTCCCTCTTAGTACTGTTTTCTTGGTATCCCAGAGATTTTGGTAAGATGTTTCTCTGTTTTCATTTGTTTTCAGGAATATTTTAATTTCTGTTTTGATTTCTTTGTTGACTCAGAAGTTGTTTAGAATCATGCTGTTTAGTGTCCATTTCTTTGTGGAATTTTAGGAAACTTTGTTGGTGTTGATATTTAATTTTATTTCATTGTGGTCTGAGAAGGTACAAGGCAGTATTTCAATCTTATGGAATGTGTTTATGCTTGATTTATGGCTGAGGATGTGGTTGATCTTAGAGTATGTTCCATGTGGCCGAGGATGTGGTTGATCTTAGAGTATGTTCCATGTGGTGATGAATAGAAAGTATATTTTCTGGTTGTTGGGTGGACTATTCTGTAGGTATCAATTAAGTTCATTTGGTGAAGCGTCACATTGAGTTTCTGATCTTCTTGTTAATTTTTTTTCTTGTTGATCTGTCTAGGGTTGTTATTGGTAAATTTAAGTCCCTAGGTATGATAGTGTTAGAGCCAATATCTTTTTTTAGTTTACCTAGAAGCTACTTTATGAAAGTTGGTTCTCCTATGTTGGATGCATATATGTTTTTGATGGATATTTCTCGTTGAAGGATGAAAGCTTTTATTATTATGTAATGACCTTCTGTATCTTTTTAAAAATTTTTGATAGCTTTTTTTTTTTTGAGTTGGAGTCTCACTCCATCGCCCAGACTGGAGTGCAGTGGCTGCTCCCAGCCACCGCAGCCTCGACCTGCTGGGCTCCGGCGATCCTTCCACCTCAGTCTTCCAAATAGCTGGAACTACAGACGCGCGCTACCACACCCGGCTAATATTTTGATTTATTGTAGAGATGAGGTCTCGCCAAGTTGCCCAGGCGGGTCTTGAACCCACGGGCTCAGGCAATCTACTCACCTCAGCCTCCCAAAGCGTGGGATTACAGGCTGAGCCACCGAGCCCGGCTAATTTTTGATAGCCAAATGTGTATTTTGTCTGCTGATCTAAATCTTCTAAAGAAGACTCTGTTTATTAGATGTTGGTTTGCTAGGATTGGAAGGTTGGAAATGATGAATCATAGTTTGAGTCATAGAATCACAATGTAGTCCACCCCTATACAAGGCAAAAGCTGCCTTTATCCACTACTGTGACTGGGAGTATGGGATCTGAAGTTAGAATACTTGGATTCAAATCCTGACTCTTGGATTTAGTCAAAATGTAGTAGGCAGACTTCTGAGATGGTCTCTCAATGTCCCCCAAATTATGGTAGTCATGTACTTGTATAATTTTCTTTCCTGTATTGTGCATTGATGTCTTGAATCTAACCAATACAGCACAGCAAAAGTGATGAGATGCCACTTTTATGATCAGTTTACAGAAGATGACAACAGTCATCTTGCTTGCAGAACATCTCTACTTCTTCTCAATTTCCATGATTTGATAATGGAAATTGCCATGGAGAAGTCCAGGTAACAATAGACTAAAGTTGACCTGTAGATAACAGCAGCTTGTAAGAGACTGAATGGGATCAATAATCGCTGAATGAACTGAGAAACAGATACTTCCCAGTTGAGCCTTCAAATGAAACTGCAGTCCCTTGGTCAACAACTTCATTATAGCCTCTTGAGAAGACCCAAATCAGAGGACTTAACTAAGATGTAGCTATATTACTGACTCACACAAAATGTGTGATAATAAATTGATGTTGCGTTAAGGCACTAAGTTTTGCAGTAATTTATTATACAGATATAAATAGCTAACATGCAGTGTGATCAACTGATTTCTTAACTTTTCATGTCTTTATTGTTCACGTCTATGAAATAGTGACAGTAAGAGTAGCTACCTCATCTATGAAAAATACTTTAGTATGTGACAAGTATTCAATGAATGTAGTAGGGCCCAATAAATAATATACATCTTCTCTGGCTGAATTCTGAACAAATTTATTAATAAGGCAGAGTGAGGCAGATGCAGAAAAGATGATTGCCTTAATATGAATAAAGCTAAAATGAGTCTGAATCATTAATGCTTAAGTATATAGACAGGTATACTTAAACATACAGAGCTCTAGATTTAGGTAGAATTTTGCAATTGATAACAGCAGCACCAGGCCTAAGAAGCTCTCCCCACTGACAGGCTCACTTCTGTAAGATTCACAGCATGGAAAACATGGAAACCAAAGCAGTATTTGTGTTGCCTCTGAAGTCTCCAAGAGAAAGAGAAGAGAAATTAAAAGGTTGATCTAGCCTTTTTTATTTTCCTTCAAAACACACCAATCAGACCAAGTTCCTACTTACAATATCTCTATAGAGTATATGAAAGACAGAAGGCATGGAAGAATTTCAAGAGTTATGCTAATGAATATCCTTCCACGTAGAAATATTAAGAAAAGCTCGTAGAAGCAGTAGTAATAGTAGCAGTAATCATAATCAAAGTAGTAATATTTCAAAGTATTTAGTATATGGGATGGGCAAAACACAATCATATTAGTAGAGATAGTCACTTCAGTCTTTTGGGGAACAAACAGTAATAAATATAAATATCATTCATGACTTCCTTTGATAAATTCCACACATATTTAAGAAACCTATGAGCTTAATTTGAATCATGAAGTAGTTCTGACTATAAACAAAGTACGATCAATGAACGTCAATCTAATTGATACTTATAAGATATTTGGTAAAGTAAAAAACTAATATTCTGATTTTTATGCATGGCTTATAACTATCATCGAGTGAGCCAGTCCCGGGCTGCACTAAGATAATCACATTTCTAATATGAATAGCTGTTTACTACAGAAGCAGATTATGCCATATAGTGATAACACCAACTTATTGCCATCCCATGGAGATCTGGCTAAAAACCAGCCAGGTTTCCCCTGAAATGCATTCTTAATATTACAATAAATGTTGATAAGTCACATAAATCACCTGAATTAGTTTGAGAGTACTCACCAGTGGTTATTGTCAGTTTTAATTTATATATTTGCTTTGTTCTACTTAAACCATTCAACTACTCTGATCTTAAACAAAGAAAAGCTCTAGTGACAGAAAAACAAGAAAAAATTCCAAGTAATTCAGAGCACAGAATATGAAGGCAATCTAAATATTAGAAAATTTGAAGAGGATTGTATTCAGACAGTAGCAGTTAATTAGCACCTGTAAGGCAGTAATATAGTTATGTTCTCTAGAAGTCAATTCTGTGTGAACAAATGCTTACATGATATTTTCCCATCCATTATAGGTACAATCATTGACTTTAAAGGATTAATTAGGAACTGGGCACATTGGCTAAAGCCTGCAATTCCAGCACTTTGGGAGACTAAAGTAATAGGATTGCTTGAGCTCAGGGATTCGAGACCAGCCTGGGCAACTTGGTGAAACCTCACCTCCACAATAAATCAGAAAATAAGGTGGGCATGGTAGCACTTGCCTGTAGTTCCAGCTACTTGGAAGGCTGAGGTGGAAGGATCACCTGAGCCAAGCAGGTTGAAGCTGCAGTAGCTGAGAGCATGTCACTGCACTCCAGCCTGAGAGACAGAGTGAGACTCCGACTCAAAAAACAAAACAAAACAAAACAAAAAATAGATTAATTAGGAATACTATGAACCAACATCTAAAAACGTTCACACTTTTGTAGATTCTGAAATGAAACTTCATTATTAATGGTAGTGATAGAGATAAAAAAAATTCAAGACTAACATTTGATGATTTCATTTATTATATTTTCTCCTGTAATGAAGTTAAAAAAATTCTCTAATACATGGAAACAACTTGAAAGCAAGTACTATGTTGTTTTATCTCTCATGGACCATAGAAATACATGGATCATATGATAGGTGATAAATGGTGTTAGCATATTAGAGTTATAGTATGTATTTTTTCAGTTCTATTTTGCTAAGCTAATTATGGCCACATAAAAGCTCTACGATATATAAAGAATTTTTTTTAAATCCCTTTTTGTTGAAGGAGCTTACAAAAAGAAAAAAAAAGAAATTTATACAACAGAAGTAGAAATAGAGAATTCAGGCCTAGAATGAAAATATGAAAAACTTGAAAAGGCTTAGCAAAGATGAATAACTGTTAGAAAATAAAGCCAATGGGAAAAAGAACTGAGAATTTTAACCAATCTGAGACAATGAAAGAATTGCATCCCTCTCTGATTTATCGCCCCAACTACTTCACTAATTCCAGTTCTCAAATAATTCACTGAAGAAAAAATTACAGTAAGGAGAACAAGAAGATAGTGGTCACAGTGTAGTATAAAGAACTTCAGTGTCCAAACACAAAACAACAAACATTTATGAGAAAGAGGGCATGATGTATATGTAAAGTAAAATCAATTTCCTCCAGAAGTTGCATATGACACTCAGGTATGAGACTGTACACTGTCAACTTTAAAGACTACACATACAGAACAGTATAAGAAGAGAACACATACAGAACAGTATAATGAATTCTCATTCCTAGGAAATCTTTGGGCATCAACTCTGTTCAGATTTATTCAAGAATACACCCTATGACCTTTAGTAAGGAAAGTAAAACATTTTTGGTTGTTGTTGTTTTGTTTGCTTGTTTGTTTTAATCGGAGGCTTTCCAGGAGTGCCAGTGAATATGACATTTTTGAGAATGTTCATGTGCACATTAAGAACTTGATTGCAGGAAACCCTCTTGGGTCCCCTTCCACTGTGGGAGCATTTCTGCCCTCTCAATAAACCCTGCTTTCAAAAACAAAGCAAAACAAAACAAAAAAACAAGAACCTGAATCAGTGAAGATGTGAGAGTTGACTGCTCTTCAGTTGGAGGGAAGGTCCATCGTGACATAGCCTATCAAAACAGAAAGTCACATGTTCCTACGTTAATAAAAGAACCACCGCATTTGCCCACACTGGGTTTCTAGTGATTTCTGGACTTGGCAGGGTAGCATTAAAAATGGTAGATCTTTAGTGTCAATAAGGAAAGGAACAGATTAGCATCTGGAAATTTGTCTCAAATATCCGCATCAAGCCTTTGAATAACTGTGTCTCACTATTTAGTAAAAGGTCAGAATAATTTATCATATCCTCTTCCTACAGTAAAACATGATGGAAATTAGGACTCAGAATCAAGGTAACATAACACTGAGGAAATAATCATGTCTTTTAAAAATTTCCTTCTTGTTTAATATATCTTTTTTAAGCAAGATAGGGAAATTTTAAGGGACATATACAAAAACAGTTCCTATGTAAAGTACACTAAGCACTATGTTACTTTTTAGTTGGAAAGCTTACAGTAAAAGCAAATCATGTTATTTAAGTATTTGGAAGAGAATTGAACATCTTTCTGACAAACTTTAGAGTGGATATTTTATTTAAAGTGATTAAAGGAAACTGATTATATCAAATTTTACAACCTCGTGCTTGTGAATATATATAATACAATTTATTGTTGTAAAATCATGTCATTTATGATATATAGAGCATAAGACATTGTTTGCCTCTTTATCAACTTAAAAAAGGATTTGCTTATACATGCCCTATGCCATATATAAGGATATTTGCAAGTAGAGCTGATAGATATTATGACCACAACTTTTTCCTTTGGAATAAATTATTACTTTTTATTTATTTCAAAGGTAAATTCTAATATATAAGATTTATTCATTTAAATGAGTGCGTATATCTAAGATGAAAATAATCTGGATTGAAACATTCATTAACATTCAATGGTCTAACTTCATTTAAGATCCAAAGAACAGACTGTACTTCATTCTGTTATAATGTTTACAAAGTGTTTCTTTAACTCCCAATAGCATCTGTTGGGTGATTATGTGGCTTTTTCCAGATCTTTCCTAAGACTTATAAAAGAAAAAAAATGCCGTATATTTTATTTTTGTAGAAGTGTGTAGAAAGTACATTATAAGCTTCTGCAAAGATGAATTTGTACGGATATTATCTTGTTTTCAAGAAACAGAAACTAATGTAGGTTCTTGGGATCATAAAGCAAAATGTTTAAAAGGCTACAAGATGGAACACAAAGTATTCAAAAAACTAGGGAACTCTCCTTGCACCAAGACCACTGCATTAGGAATGTGGCAGCCCCAGCCACCTAACGTTATAAATTGAAATCTCTCCCATTCTTATGTAACTAACACTCCAAAGTTAAAGTTCTCAGAGGTAGCTTTAAATTGGCTAAGTTTATCTAACTAGCCCACATTCTCAGTGCCAAAGTTTTGAAAGAACCAGTATACATTCTTCCAATCTATAGAGGAAGCTAGGATGCTACTTTTCATCAGTTATTGAATGGCTTGTTGCCCTAATTTAGAAAGGGATGCTAGATGCTGCATTGCTCCCTAAAAAACTAAGCTTACAGAAGTATGTAAGTTGAAACAGTTATGGAATGTGAATTACAATAATATGTACATTGAACATGTATAAAGAAAATAATATTATTCTCCAACATCTCCCAATAAGACTGCCTTTATAAAGACTTTTTTTGCAGCGTACACATGGCTTTATAATAAAGTATATGAAAACATATATGTACATATATGTCTTTTGATATTTTATCTTGCATTGACTTTAAGTCAAGTAGATACTTTTGTTTCATGGGTCATTTATTTCATAAGTTATTGCAGTTATTTTAGGCCTCTTATTGTCTGTGGGTTTTATTTTAATAGTAATATGACATCTAAAGTAGAAGAACATACAACGGATTGTTTTTAAATAGATTCTGTGCAATGGCTTTGGTTTTTGGCAGTATTAAATGATTAAACTATGTAAACCTTGAAAATTACCTGGCATTATCTAAAATAAGGTATTTAAATAAGTGCAATTTTGTTTGGAGCTTGATTTACTGTTCAAATTACCCTCTGAATAATGTTCTTTCTGCCAAAGACTTATTTTCTGAATGAAAAATGATATGCAGTGTCTTGATAAAGGGAAAATGTTAGTTTTGAAGCATCTAGCATAATAAACTCATTGTTGCAAACTGTCATTGGCAATGTATTTGTCACTATAGCAATGTTACTCTATACTAACAAATTAACCCCTAGTATTTCTGTGGCATGTCAAACATTTGTTTTTTGCATACAGTACATGCCAATGTGGTGGTTGTGTGGAGTGTAGAGGAAATCTGTTTTCTGTAGTTTTTCAAGGAATTAGACTGAGACAAATACTACTGTCTATAGTGGCATTCCCTGAAATATGTGACTTTCTTGGTTATCACAAAAGAGGAAATGAAGACTGGAGAGTTGCACATGGACATTGACTACTTCATTCTGAAGATGTCACGCATCATTCTTCAGTTTTAGTGGTCAGCATAGTCACATGACTCTGTAAGAAGGACAGGAGATACAGAGAAATAAATGGACCATTAGGTAAGTATTATTGTCTGTGCCACAGATAATTTTACATTACCTTTATCATGTAAAGTTATCTTCTTGACTTTTAAAGCCGATAAATTTGATTTCCCCTTAACTAGATTCATTTAAGGCATAGGTTTAATACCATTAGAAGGAAGCATTTAGAGGAAAGAATTTCAGCTCTCCAATTATCATTTTGCCCTACATCTGGATAAGTGTTCTTTTCAACCTACTAGTATAGTTTAAAAAATTATGTGCCATATTTAAGAAAAACCTACAGAATACTCTCAGATAATAACATCTCTCTATATTAAAAGTTTTTAATTTTAAAGGGGTACTAAATGCAGTATTTTTTAAATTGGTTCTCATCTCAACATATATATTGTATATATCTATTTATAATGCACATAGGAAAAGCAATAAGAAAAAAACGTAATAAATTAAATTCAGATGCAAACATGCAAAAACAGAACATATCAAAAAGCAACATTTTAAAACAGAGGATCTTTGCTTAGTGGTACTCCCTCCTTTCCCCTTATTTTCACATTGTTAATTCTAGTCTCGTTAATTATGTATATATCAAAATTGAAATACAGAGAAAATGCATAATTTTTTAAAAGGGAGAACATGGGGCAACCCCTTTGGGTCCCCTCCCACTGTGGGAGCTTTTCTTTCCTCTCAATAAATCCTGCTTTCTCAAAAACATAAAACTAAAAATAAATAAAAGGGAGAACATAAATGTCTACCAGAAGTGATCAAGACACAGGTGCAGGTGTCTTTGTTATATAATGACCTTTGTTCCTTAGGGTAGATACTTAATAGTGGGATTGCTAGGTCAAGTGGTAGATAGACTTTTACTTCCTGGAATACTTTCCATACCGCTTTCCATAGAGGTTGTACGAGTTTACACTCCCATCAATGAGCTCAACGGTCACAAGGATGGTAATAATAGACACTGGGACAATAATAAGGGAGGGAGGTTAGGGTTCAGAAACTATCTATGGGCACAATGTTCACTATTTGGAGAATGGGCCCCCTGAGACCCAATCCCCACCACCACCACCCACCACCACCACACAATATGTCCATGTAACAAATATGCATGAATACCCCCTGGATCTAAAATAGTGGGTTTTTTTTTTTTTAAGAAATAAAAAAAAGATCAAGATGCATAAAAGTACACAAGAATTGAAGGTAGTTTTTGTTTGTTGTGTTTTTGCTATGAGAGGCAAAAAAAAAAAAAAAAAGGTTTGAAAATGTGGGCAGGAAAATCAGTAACTGAAGAAAGTAGGCCTCAGAAAAGGCAGAAGGAAAGGATTCATCACATAGGTAGAAATATGCTAAGCCTTGGTCCAAAGAACTATGCTTCTTGGAAAGTGGTTTAGACATTGTTATGAGATACATCTGAGCTAGAATCCGTGCTCTGTCGTGCACTAGATGTAAATGATTCTCAATAAACCATCAGTTTCCTAGGCCAAATATTCTTAACCATAAGATGGGAAGACAAGCACATATTTATGGCTGGTTTGAGCATTATAATAGTAGGCTTTCAAAAAATGTCCATTTCTTCCCTCCCTTCCTGTACCATCCAGAAAAGTAGAATCATACAATGCATATTGGAAGCAAAAGCCCTTGTCTGCTGGGAAAGGTAAGCCACGATATAGGAGGTAAGCAGGGAGTGTTAGGTTTAGGGTTAGGGTTAGTGTTTTGGGAGAATGTGGAATGGAAGGCAGAATAGAGATGAATACAAGAATTTCTCAAATTTTGTGAGGGTTTAGTTGAAATGGAAAAGTTTGAGTTCATGGGCATAGTAGCTTAATAAACATAATCCAGGATACTGTCTTATTAATGCCATGTTTATAACTCTAGATAGATATCTGGTTCCCCAAAGAGGTAATAACTTAATGTATAAAACCCAGGAGAAGCCAAAACCCTGGAATAAACCTGCCTGAAGAGTACATAACTAATAGTATACTGCTTTCTGTGAGTTGTTCCAGATAAACCCTTCAATTACCCTTAGGGATCCAAGTTTTATTTCGGATCATGAGTTTTAAGTCATTCATCATTTCTCAAAAGAGCATTGTGGCATATTCCTGACCAGTGAGTCACTTACACACTCACAGCTAGTTGACAGCGTTTTGTGACTGAACATGAGAAATGAATGCTATTTAGAAAGAAAAGATGACTTTTAGTTTCCCTGCTTAATGCTTGAAAAGTTTGGATTGCCAGGGGAAAAGCAATATTATTTAGGCATTTGTAATTGAATGTAAGATGAAGTTTCCTCGTGTTTAATGAGAAGATGTGGCGCAGCCCATGAAGACAAAGTTTGTTCTCTGGGCTACCGATGCCCCCAAATCGTTTCATTAATATTAACAAAGGTTTGCAAACTTCCTCAGGCGAGCATATGTTGCAATTTAGGGAACAGAAGCACATCATAACTAGAGTCTCCAAACTTACCTTTAGAAGTTAGAGGAATGCTGGGCTCGGTGGCTCAGCCTGTAATCCCATGTCTTTGGGAGGCTGAGGTGGGTGGATTGCTTGAGCCCGTGCGTTCGAGACCCGCCTGGGCAGTGAGACCTCATCTCTACAATAAATCAAAAAAGAAATCAGCCGGGCGTGGTGGCGCATGCCTGTAATTCCGGATACTTGGAAGGCTGAGGCGGAAGGCTCGCCAGAGCCCAGCAGGTCGAGGCTGCGGCGTCCAGGAGCAGCCACACTCCAGTCTGGGCGACAGAGTGAGACTCCAACTCAAAAAAAAAAAAAAAAAAAAAAGAAGTTAGAGGAATAACAGGGGCAGATACATAGTGTATGGCAAGTAAGTGAAAGGCTTTTCTGCCACTGGGAAAATGTTGTTCTCTTTAGAGGAAAAAATGTTTCCTTGTTTACAATTGTGTGAGATTTGATACAGAATTAAATTTGTAATATACACTTCCTGCCCTAGGGGCTTACTTTTTAAAGGTAAGCACTGAAGCACATGACATTACAAATTAAGCAAAATAAAACTTTTAAAATTTTAATTTTATTTAATATATTCTATTTAAATATTCATGGCTCGAAAACAAATGTAATGTATAAGCTGCTAACAGGCTGACATTGGTTTAATAATAGTAATATTTTTCACTTATTTTTCTACTCATTTAATTTAACCGTTTGGTCCTCATGATAACTCAATAAGATGGATCTGATTAGTTTCTGTATTTTAAAGATGAAGAGGTTGAGTGTTGGTAAGAAAAACTAAGCTTCTTTGCAAAGCAAAAGAAACCATCAGGAGAGAAAGGAGATACCCACAGAATGGGAAAAAACTATTTGCCAACTGTATATCTGACAAAAGCCTAACATCCAGGATCTACAAGGAACTCAAACATGCCAAAAGGAAAAAAAAAAAAAAAACCAGCCACATTAAAAAGTGGCAAAAGACATGAATAGACCCTTCTCAAAAGAAGATATACGGGCAGCCAACAGACACATGAAAAATTGCTCAGCCTCACTCTTCATCAGAGAAATGCAAATCAAAACCACACTGAGATACCACCTAACCCCAGTAAGAATGACCATCATTAATAAAACAAGAAAGGATGGTGAGGATGTGGAAAAAAAGGAATGATTCTACACTGTTGGTGAGAATGCAAATGAGTGAAAACTCTTTGAAAGACAGTGTGGTGATTTCTGAAAGAACTAGAAATTGACCTTCCATATGACTCAGCAATTCCCCTATTGGAAATATACCCGGACAAACTCAAATCATTCTACAAAAAAGAAGCTGGACAGGATAAAAAAATGTGGCCCATATGCACAATGGAATATTATGCAATCATAAAGAAGGACAAACATATGAACTTCTCAGCAACTTGGATGGATTTAGAGTTGATCATACCATGATCTATCACAGAAACAAAGAACAGAGTACCATATGTTTTCACTTATAATATTATAAGAAAGGGATTGGCAGTGGTAGGAAACTGTCAGGGGAGGGGGATGGGATTGGCAGTTGAGGGAAACTGCTAGGGGAGGGAGGGGCAAAGCTCATCAACAAAGGCATCTGCATAATCAACGTTTGTATACCTAACCCTGAATTGTACCCCACATCTTTATAATTAAAAAAAGAAACACTAACCTTTTCATATGAAAAAATTAGCAAAGAATAAGGAAGAATTCAAGTTCCTGCTCTTAACAGAAATTAAATAGCAGATATACAGTACAGTTAATATTTACAACAAATGCATATTAATATTTGTGTCAAATCCATTGAAACAAATGCCTATCAAACTTGTACATGTTGTATGATATTCTGTTCATCGGGCAATCCTATATTCCATTTTTGTCACCATGATCATCATTTCCCAAGAGGTGGGGTGAAACAGACATATAATCAATACGAACGTCTTGCAATTTTGGCAAGGTAGATACAAAAGTTATTTTGAAGAACAGAATTGAAAGTATTTGATATGTTCAGTTTTAAGCTTTGGAGTTGTTCTACTCTGAAGGATGGTAAAAGGTAAGCTTGTATCAACTACAAATAGTCTTATTTTTAAGAAATTTAATTTAACTCCATGTTTGCTTTCTCTAAACAAAAGATGATCTTTCTACACCAATAAATAGACTTGTAGATAGATCAGCTAGATTATGAAATTTGCATATGAGAAAATTACAGCCATTTCTTCCCCAAAAATTGTATTGATTATATTCTTTTCTTTACTGGTGTGCATATA
The DNA here is from genome assembly GCF_000164805.1 of Carlito syrichta. NCBI lineage: Eukaryota > Metazoa > Chordata > Mammalia > Primates > Tarsiidae > Carlito > Carlito syrichta. The sequence goes on along the minus strand of NW_007249905.1, from coordinate 1,186,373 downwards.
TGTGTGTATGTATGTGTGTGTACACGTGTAAGTACGTATATATATATATGTGCTGTAGCCTACAAAACAAAATGATCTCTGACTTGGAGCTACACACAGAGGCCTAAGCTGACGATGCTTCTTGAGAAAATGAAACACAGAATCTGTCCTCATAGTTCTAGGTTAGTAAACCCACTAATGATAATGCATCAGAGTTTATAAGAATTGAGGACTGAATCATGCTAACTAAAAGTAGAGAAGTTGAATACACCGTGAGGCACGTTATTATTGAAGAGTGATGTTCTTTTTTTTTTTTTTGAGTTGGAGTCTCACTCTGTCGCCGCTCCCGGCCACCGCAGCTTCGACCTGTTGGGCTCAGGCGATCCTTCCGCCTCAGCCTTCCAAGTAGCTGGAACTACAGGCGCGCCTGACTAATTTTTTTGATTTTTTGTAGAGATGAGGTCTCGCCAAGTTGCCCAGGCGGGTCTCGAACCCGTGGGCTCAGGCAATTCACTCACCTCGGCCTCCCAAAGCGTAGGATTACAGGCTGAGCCACCGAGCCCAGCCTGATGTTCATATTTAACTAATGATTTGGGATGCTTATGCCAACTTTCTAGTGATTTCCACCTACTGAAAGACAGTATAGGAAATTAAATTATGAGTAATTTAATTAAACATGCATCAATCATTTTATCGATACTTAAAATTCATGTGTTACTTGAAATATTTAAAGTTTGAACAAATTAATAATATTAACTCAGTAGAGTCTGATTTATTTAAGATATATTTATTGAATTTCTCCTATATACTAGTAACTTATGTTTCATATATCAACTACCTCACTTCAGAATATTTCTTTGGTTTTCTTTGTATTCTCTTCATATAGTCCTAGGTGTGAAGTGCTTACAATAACTAGATTTTATCTGGGAAGTGCCTCTACCTTGGTCACATTAGCTCTACACTTACAAGTTGGTATTTCAGGTGGTTGACTTTTATTCTGAAAACTTTTGATTTTATCTGTTAGGAAGGCGTTTTTGTTTGTTTTTCTTTCTTCCCAAATCTTAAGACAATCTCATACCTCACTTTAGCCCCAAATTCTGGGTTAACATTGTAAAATCATTATGCTATGATTACATATGCTTACTGTTTATGAATGTGTGTATCTTTTTCTATTTCCACAGTTTAAACAATTGTAAAATTTCCTTAAAATGAATTAAACAAGTTATTCAAGATTTTAGTGCATAATAAAGGATTTTTGAGAATGACTTGCTTTACCTATCGGTAGGTAGTATATAGTTTAGGCCTCCTGATCTTTGAGAAAATCTAGTTACATATTTATGTCTCAGAAATGTGAACGTCAGGAATTTTTTTTTTTTTTTTTTTTTTGAGTTGGAGTCTCACTCTGTCGCCCAGACTGGAGTACAGTGGCCGCTCCCGGCCACCGCAGCCTCGACCTGCTGGGCTCCGGCGATCCTTCCGCCTCAGCCTTCCGAGTAGGCGGAATTACGGGCATGCGCTACCACTCCCGGCTGATTTTTGATTTATTGTAGAGATGAGGTCTCGCTGCCCAGGCGGGTCTCGAACCCGCGGGCTCAGGCAATTCACTCACCTCAGCCTCCCAAAGGCGCAGGATTACAGGCTGAGCCACCAAGCCCAGCTAGGAATTTTTTAATAGAGAAAAATAGTTCTGAAGTCTCTGTGTAGCTCTTCATTTGATAATCTTTTAACAGTGTTGTGCATTTTGTGATTGCATGCTCTGATAATTGGTGTCATTTTTATCTTGCTTAACACAGAGTAATTTGTTAGCCATGTATATATAAAACACATTACTTTCTTGGAAAAATGTTCAACTACAAACTTCAGTTACATAAGCGAACTATACCACACAGAATTGCTGAGATGTAAACGGCACTCTAGGAGAAGAAACAATGAGCTTCTGTCCTTCTTAGCTGTATATATTAATATGATTCTTGATATATGGAGGAATTAAGAATAAGCATGACAATCTCCCATGAAGTCAGATGATAAATATTTTAAGTAAATTAATGTCAAATATGTCAGGATAATGAAGAAAATAAGCAGAATAATGTGAATAGGTAATGACTGAGCAGGGTTGAGAGCGGCAGGTTTGGTAATATAAGATTAAAAAGCATGATTGGCAGTAGTGGGACAATGCCGGGGGGCGGGGCACATAACATCAAGAAGGGTGTCTATCCTTATCTGGGAGAAGTTGGTCCTGTGGGATGTCCAAAACTTCACCTGTACCTAAACCACTTATGTATGCAATTCTGACTTATACCCCACAACTTTAAAATGAAATTAAATTAAAAAAATGAAAACTATAACTTCTCAACCTTATTGATAAATTCAAAGATAAGTAGTATTCTAAGTGCTTGTTAAATAATGTTAAATAAATATAATCAGTAAATGAATGGGTAGGAAAGAAAATAAAAAGCATGACAAGCACACAAACTTGACATGTTGAAGGAACAGAGACAGAGAGTGCTGCTGGTAAATAAGTTGCATTAATTCTTTATGCTATAGAGCAAATTATGACAGCACACTTATTATTCAATAGTTTCCGTGAGTCAGAAGTCTTGGAAGAGCTTATTTGTTTCCTCTGTGAGACTGCAATAGAGATGTTGACCAGGGCAGTCTTCTCGCCTGTAGACTCAGCTGGGGAAAGGTCTACTTCTGGTCTCACTCAGGTTGTTGGCAGGATTCACTTTCTTGCAGCTGTAGCATTCATTGACACTTCTTTCGAAGTTGCCAAGAACAAAAATACTTTAGATTGAATGAGACAACAGGATAATGCCTTTAGCATAACACAATCGAAGGAGGGATATTCCATCACCTTCGTCATACTCTATAGGTCAGAAGAACTCACCAATTTTACCAATACCCAAAGACAGGAAGATTATGCAAAGGTGGGCGCTGGAAATCTTGGAGCCATTCAAAGTCTTTCTGCCACAGAGAGTATGCAAAATATGTATATATGCCTGAAGATTTGATTAAAGGGTGGATAATATTGAGCCATGTTTAGCAATGGTAAAAGTTTTGTCTGTAGTTTAAGAAGACTTTGCAAGGTTTTTGGGAGGAAAATGGCATGACCTGATTTGTCTTTTAAAATATAACTTTTGGATATATAAAAACTAATTATTAGAAAATTCACTTTACCTCCTCTTCCTGTATAATAAGAAAAATAATTCCTCATTTAATTACAGGAATACTTATACATGGAGAATAATGAAAGGATTTCATCAGTTATGAATGCTTAATATGAGTCAGGCCTTATGTATGCACTCTTTTATTTAGTTCTTACAATAGTCTTATAAACTAAATACTATCATATCATATTAAATGTAAGATAATTAGATCAGTAAAAATAATGTTTTCCCTGGCATAATAAGGCCAGTAATTATCCATATCTAGATTTGAATACAGAATTATATTTTCTCCTTTTTAACCATGCTGTTTCCAGAGAATCACGTTTTAATGGCAACTGCCTTTCTAGTTTTTTCAATTTAATGTTTCTACCTTCCCAAAAGCTGAGAAATAGAAAATTCTTTGAGAAATACTGGTCAGTCTTGAGTGCATGACTGTACAACTTTATCTCGACTTTCTTCAAAATATTGGAATTAAACATGTCAATCATTTATAAATGTCTATCATCCTAAATCTATTGCCATCAATAGTTTTTGATTGATAGAAACTTATTGAAATTCTACTTTTAATAATTTTGTCAATATTCAGGTACTTTTAGGTCCCTACCGTAATGCACTATTTTGTAGAAGCATGCAATGAGAATATGAGAATATAATTTTGTTCCCATCTTGTAATAATAAATTTAATATAGAATTACAGAATCTTGAATAAAAAAGGAATTTAGAAGTTTTGTTAATGACACCCTTTAGAGATACTGTCATTAAAATACTAAAAATACTCGTTAAAAATCCATGAAAAATGTATGTATATTAGAGCTCATTTTTAATTAACAAAAATACAGTAACAGGCTGCTATAATGATTATGAGAAGTTAATAATATGCCAGCCTAGAACATACATTTAGTAGAAAGTTAAACATTATTGTTGGGTCTCTTAAGCACTATCTATGCAGCATTCATAGTATTCAAAATACATCAGCAGTGGCATAAACAGATGGTTGTTTCCACATTATTTTAATTTAGAACTCTATTGTGCTTGAGAAATGTGTACTTAGGAACTCTGATCAATCTACATGGAACAGATCAAAGGTAGCCCGTTGTGTACATTGCTATGATCTTCCCCACAGCTTCCCATAGCATTCACCAGGGATCCATCAAAACTTATTCAAACTGAGTCAGGATGGGGTCTTAAATCCCTTTGGAATACAGTGGAGTTTCAATCACTACACAGATCAGAGTTAGAAAATGTGAGAGAATACATTGGCCATCCTCGGACTGAACTGTAACGAGTTATACTTTTTCTCCTGTCAGCACAAAGTCATTGAAATCAACTGATAAAACTCACAGAAACAGCCTTGAACTCCTCTATGGAAATGAGAGATCTCAGCAGGGGATGAAGGCCAGTGTACTCTCCAAACCTCATTTGTAGTCTTTTCTCATAGATGGAAAGAATTAGAAATTTAAGATACAGCTGATAGCCAGACTCGGTGGCTCAGCCTGTAATCCCGCGCCTTTGGGAGGCTGAGGTGAGTGGATTGCCTGAGCCCGCAGGTTCGAGACCCGCCTGGGCAGTGAGACCTCATCTCTACAATAAATCAAAAAATCAGCCGGGCGTGGTAGCGCATGCCTGTAATTCCAGCTACTCGGAAGGCTGAGGTGGAAGGATCGCCAGAGCCCAGCAGGTCGAGGCTGCGGTGACCTGGAGCGGACACTGCACTCCAGCCTGGGTGACAGAGTGAGACTCCAACTCAAAAGAAAAAAAAAAAAAAAAAAGGTACAGCTGATAGAAACCAATCTGATCTGTTTTTACCTATGTTTCCCAAAAAAATGGCTTACACACTTTTCAGAAAGTGTATAAAACTATCTCTAAGCAATTTAATCTACAATTTTAAACCCTAGTGAAGGCAACATTTCAAATGCCCAATTCATGATTAGGCTATCTATAGATACTCAATTTCCTTATGTTATATCTTTTCACTTTTTTATGCTCCTATATTTTTAGTGGAAAAGCTACTAGCAATTTTCAAATATGTTAACAAAAATTTACATCTTATAACTTGGATATTTTCTTTCTTTTCTTTTTTTTGAAAGTGAATGCCATATCTTCAAATTTAAAAAAATAAGTACCAAATGATAATTCCAATGAATGAATTCCAATGAATTCCAATGAATGAAATTTTATTGTTTTTGATTCAACAAATATTTGTTGAACTTTTACTGCATTCAAACTTTCTAACACTAGACACCTTAAAGCGATAGAATTTTATTTAAATCATTAAAATATGTTAATCAATTCTTCTACCCTTTATGTGGATCAGACAATTGAATGCTGCTGTTTTCTGCTGACCTCAATTAAGTAAAACGTCATAAAGTCATAGGATTTCTGTCCTAAGTTGTACCAGTCTAAAAAGTAGACAAATGTATGTATAGTTGAGAACTCTAAAATATTTTTTTTCTATCCAACATTAGTGAGGCTAAACACCAATAAGTTTTAATCAACAGAGCAGATTGTTTTCCTCTGAACTGCAATTTTCTGTTTGAGTAAAAATCCCCATTTTCAATATTTTATTTTATTTTTGCCTTTGAGTTCATGAAATCTCTCTGATAAAAAAAAAAAACTTGCTATAAAAGGATGCCATTGCTTAGTGCCATGTGCCCTCCTGTGCTTGGTTTAGGAAATGCATTATTTGAGGTTATCCAATCAAATCATGGCATAAGGTCACATTATGTGCAACACAAAAATGTTAAAAGTTGTAGTTCAATTATGTTTCCTGATGTGAGGGATAGAAATAGGAGAGAATGATGTGTGTGTGTGTGTGTGTGTGTGTGTGTGTGTGTGTGTGTATGTGTATGTGTATAATTCGCATATATAATATTTAACATATATACATATACTACATATATAAAAATAATTTTGTATGTGTATACATATATGTTGTATGTATATAGATATTTGCATATATAGTTATATATGTGTAAACATAACATATAGTTTTGTTTATGCATATGCATATATTCAGGGCAACACTTTTGGTGATTCACATAACAAAAAGCACAGTTAAAATTAAAAATAATAATTGAAAATATTCATAATTGAGAACCACCAGCTGGATGAAGGAAGTTCATTGGCTATTGGTTTAGATATCTGTGGACAAGTTGTATAATTAATATAGCAACCACAGTGCAAATGGCTTATGAAAAACTTTTCTAAGAACACCTTGATTTTACTGATTCAATATTTTCCAATATGGTCTTAGACAAGATAAGGAGCTTGATAAGGACATACAAAAATCTCCATAAAGTCACTATAATTTGATCAATATGGCTATACATCCAAAGGTGCGAGAATGTTATTTTTCTTCTCTCAGGTAATAGGTATCTCTTTAAAAGAGTTGATTAACATGCATGATAAATTTTGTTGACAGTCTTATATTTAAATTATATGTTTTCTCTTTTAAAGAGATGGAGTCTCATTGGATTGTCAAGGCTGAACTAAAAGCTTCTGTGCTCAAGTGATCTTCCCAACTCAGTCTCCTGAATAGCTGGGATTAAATGCTTTGCCACTCTGCCCAGCTTCAAATTATACTAAAAAATTGAATGATTCTAGTGAATTGTCCCCTCCATTTTTTTTATATCTACTTAGAGCAAAAGATTCTCTGAGTCATTTCATGGATTCAAGCTTGTTTGATATAAAGTAATATTGATTTATTTATTTCATTTGCATTGGTGTATTAATCAGCTATATTTCTGAAAAGATGAGTTTACAGAAATCTAAATGATGATGATAATGATGACAGTAGTATAATGATGGTTATGGTGGCGGTGGCAGTTAAAAATTGCATTATTTCAGGTGTGCTATATGCTAGTTGCTTTATGAGCCATTTTTTATACATTTTCTCTTTGTGTCTTCACAATAATGAAATATGCAATATTATTATCCCCATTTTGCAGATGAAAAATAAAGTTTAGAGAGGTAAAGTTACATAAGAATCCTGAGATTAAAAAGTCAGCTGAGAACAGTATTCCAATTCTGTCCAACTCCAGAAGTTTAAAATCACTCTAATTTTAAACTAGTTTTTATCACTAGCTGTGTCACATCTTGTGAAAGAAGAAAATGATCGTTATCAGAGAATGCTTCTTATGACAAAAATATTCTTGTGATGGAAATAACCACAATTGATTTGCATGTGTTCAAGCTGGAGCTTGGATGTGAGGATAATGTTTTTTCAATCCAGATTTCATAAAGTCAAAGAGGTATTATGTTGTTTTCAGAGTACATACTTGGCTGGATTCAAGTCTTAGTTTTTCTAATTTTTAATTGTGTGATTATAGATCAGTTTTCTACTCTTAGTCTCAAGAACCTCATCTGTAAATTACAGATATTCATATAACCTAGCTTATGGAATGTTTTTATTAAGTGGAAAGTGCTTAGCATAGCTCTGGGCAAAGTTTAAGTTTTCAAATAGTAGCTATTTTTTTTTTTGTAGTTTTCTGATCTGTAAATCTTTAATGGGCATTTATTTGTAGTGAGCTTACTATTATTTCTATATCTCAGGACTTTGCAGACACCAATCATATGTTCTCACTCATAAGCAGACCTTGAACAGTTATCATAATACTATAAGAAAGGGATTGGCAGTAGTGGGAAACTGCCAGGGGAGGGGGGTGAAATTGGCAGCTGGGGGAAACTGCCAGGGGAGAGAGGGGCACACCTCATTAACAAGGGTACCTGCATAATGAACATTGTATACCTAACCCTGAATTGTACCCTACATCTTTAAAATAAAAAGAATAATGAAATAAACAAACAAAAATATTACTTTACATCAAACAGAGAAAAAGACTCAGTTGCCTGCACATAAAAAAAGAGAATGATTTAAGAGAAAGATTGGCTGATATCTGGATCACTGAGGTTTTCTAGTCCATGGATTGTTAAATTTGGCATTCACTGATTTGAAGAAAATGATGGAGAATAGTTATTAGCTATCTCTATTATTTAGTAAAGGCACATGATCAGCCATTTGCATTCCCCTCCCCCCAAAAAAGAATGTCAAACAGGGAAAACCGTATCAAAGTTTAATCATATCAATTATTCTTAATTAAAATTAATTATACTTTTTAAGAATCAGCCATTCCTTTATTAGCTAAACTGCTATTTTCAAAAAAATAAGAGACTTGGCTTCTCTTAATGAGCAACAAAGTAAGCCTCCCAACCCAGAAACTTAGATGACTAATGTCTTAGATTGGCAAAAAAGAACTCATACTTCCCTCTGACAGTAATGAACCATATCCTAGTACAGCTACCTTACTTTTCTCTATAGTCTGTTCTTAACTTCTCCAGAAATTCTACATTTTTCCAGCTAGTAACCTGGATTATTATACAAATTTAGTCAAGGAATCTTAGCCAAGAGGCAATAAAAACCGTTTTGTGGGTTAACTACTTCACATATAATATTATTACTGTATATTTTTAAAAATTTGTCAGATGAAACTTCATAATAGTTCAAGAGAAATGATGGCAAATGTTTTTATTTACTTCAAATTTATATATGATAGATAACCTCCTGGGACCCTCATAAATTTTTGATTAAACAAGCTGCATATCTGTTATGTACTTGGATACTATGTGTCATATTTATTATACCAGTTGCATGTAAACTAAGGTCTTCCTTCTTGTTTTTACTCTTGCTTTCTAAAATTACAGAGTAAATTTAGACTATCAGGTGTGAATTTCCTTAATTTGCCATCCAGAAATCTAAACGTTATCTGTATGTACACATTACTTCCTCAATTATCAGATAAATGTTTTGATTTTTTTTGTCATTTTTTCCACGTCTTCTTAACTTCCTTTAATCTTCTGGATATAAGCTACATCTTTTTTCCTTCGGAATTGTTCTTTTGAATATATTTCTCCTTTTTGCCTCTTTAAGGATTTCTGATCTTTCTTGACTAATCCACTTTATTGCAATCCTCCTTTGGTAAAAATTTATTCAGAGAGCTCTTCTTCCTCTAATTCATGTGGAATCACATAGTTCTTATAAAGACTATGGCTTCATAAATACTATGGTGTCCTCTGCTGGCTATAATGTTGACCTCCTAATACATTTTGTACTACAATATTCTGCACTACAAGTATGCTATCAAACTTCCTACAAGTCATCTTCTTCTGAAGATTCCATATAGCCTCTAGCGTTTTATATATATATATATATATGTGTGTGTGTGTGTGTGTGTGTGTGTGTGTATGTATATATATGTATATTTATTTATTTATTATTATTATTTTGTTAGTTGGAGTCTCACTCCATCGCCCAGACTGGAGTGCAGTGGCCGCTCCCGGCCACCACAACCTCAACCCGCTGGGCTCTGGCGATCCTTCGCCTCAGCCTTCCAAGTAGCCAGAATTACAGGTGCATGCTACCACGCCCAGCTGCTTTTTGATTTATTGTAGAGATGTGGTCTTGCCAAGTTGCCCAGTGTCTCGAACCCGCGTAGCTTAATATATTTAATGCACTCTTTTTCCCTCTAAACTTAACTCCTCCGTTTATTTCCTCTACATCATTTATGCAACTGCAAGAGACTCTTAGAAATAAAACCAAATTCTTCTTGTCCTTGAAATTAGTTCCCAAGTCCTGATATTTTAAAGAAGTATTTAGATATAATTGATATACACTGAATTTTACATATTTTAGAAGCATACTTTGATATATTGGATATATGTACACACCTTTGAAACCATTATCACCTTCAAGTTAATCATCCAAAAATTTATCACGACTCTTTGTAAATCCTCTTCTTCTGATCCTGGCAACCCTAACATTAGTCTCTTGTCACCAAGTGTCCACTGATCTATTTTCAGTATATATTATATAAATTTTGTCTTTAACTTCTTGTCTTTATATAGTCAAACTTTCCTTTAGCTTCTTAAAAATATAAGTTTAGTGATTGTTTAAATGTTCTTATCTTCTAAATCTATCATCTGTGTGAAATTTGGATCAATGTGTATCTATTTAATTTTTTGTTTATTTTGAGTAATATTTTTCAGTTTCTTTGTATGTCTGGTAATTTTGTGCTAACTGATAGACATTGTGTGTTAAATATACCAAGTACTAAATATTTCCTATTTCTTTTAACACATTTGAGCTTTGCTCTAGAAATAATTACGATACTTAAAAAACGTTTTATACTTCAGGTCTTGTTTCTAGACTTTCCTATGTGTTACCAGACCAGAGTTTAATTTATAAATAATTGTGTCCCATTCTGGGGCCAAACCTATACTATACCCAATGCTCCATAAATTATGAGACTTATTTTTCACCCTAGCTGGTATGTTCCGAAGTTATTCTTTATTCTCTAATTATTTCAGATGGTTCTCTCCTCAACTTGAGTCATTTCCCATAGCGTATCATATATATATAACCATCAGTTTTTAACTAAAACTCTGAAGACCTCCAAGATTAATTCATTCTCTCACTGTCTCTGATTCTCTGTAGTTCATACTCTAGCTGCATTGCTTTTCCTATATTCCTAGGTTCATTTCTGCCACACACAAAGATTGTTGGTCTTCAACTGGATCTACATCTTCCTGTGCCTGAAACTGGAATCTCTGTCCTAACAATGATCTCGGCAGTTATAGGGCTCATCTTGTTTATTTTCTTGCTTCTCAGGGGTCATTGTACTTTGTTATCCAATGTCCAAATCTTGAAGTCTATTGTCTTATATATTTTGGCAGTTTCTTTAACTGCTTCCATCCTGGCCAAAAACCAAAACATTCCTTCATATCTTATATAATCTTTCCCCCCACTTTGGTCCATGAGCACTGATACAATTTTAGTCAGGATTTTATTCTAACTGGTGACGATTTCATTTTCATGCTACCTATCAATTATTTACCTAGGACCAAAGCATTTCTTGTAAAATAAAAAAATGTGATTGTTTCTTTTACTTTAAAAACTTTTAAGTGCCACCAACTTAATGAATTTAAAATCTGTACCATGTTTTTGACATACAAGCCCCTCCATAATCTCATGCTTCTACCAGCTTCCTTTATATTATTTCTTTCACTGAGTGTTAAATCACAAACTCTCCTTGCTGAAGACAAATGCTTCTGATAATTATGCCTGAAATAATTATCCATTTCCATTTCATTTTTCCTGTTGAACTAATTTATTCTGCAAGACCCAGATCTAATATTTTTCCTTCTCTAAAGCTTTTCCAAACTTTTCAAAGCAGAGCGTTGAATGCTTTCCTAAGGTAACCACGTAACTATTATTGCACACATCTCAGTGGAGTGCATTTTTTGTTTGTCATTGTAGTGACACAAGTCATGTCTTTTGCTTTTGTGTTTCATGGAAACCCATATGGCTTATAGAGCATAGCAATAATTAAAATTACTTTTAAAAAACATATATTCCTACTCTTCACCTTTCAGCCACGTGATAAGACTGTACTCCCTGGCCCACTTTTGGTTGGATGGAGCCATGTTAGTAGTAATGATAAATAAGTTGTTGCCAAAAAGTCCGATGTCATATCTTTGGTGGATCTTTTCTGAAATGCTTCAGAACACTATTATCTTTCCACAGCAGCTAGCAACACTCTAGGTAGCAGTTGATCTCTTAACTTAGATTCACAGTCAAGAAAGACAAGAGTCAGAGACTACAACTGCGTTGAGGTGAATACATTGCATGAGTTAAAAATAACTTTTTTGTAAATAAATTTTATTTTTAACTTGTTTGTCTGTTGTAAGTTGAGTTGTATGCATTGCTGGGCTCGGTGACTCAGCCTGCATTCCTACACTTTGGGAGGCCGAGGTGAGTGAATTGCCTGAGCCTGCAGGTTCGAGACCCGCCTGGGCAAATTGGTGAGACCTCATCTCTACAATAAATTTAAAAAAAAAAATTAGCCGGGCATGGTAGCGCCCCTGTAGTTCCAGCTATGGAAGACTGAGGCAGAAGGATCGCTGGAGCCTAGCAGGTCGAGGCTACTGCACTCCAGTCTAGGCGACTGAGTGAGACTCCAACTAAAAAAAAAAAAAAAAAAGAGTTGTGTGCATTTATGGGAAAAAAGTTGATGATGAATTATGAATCCAATGTGAAATGATTAATTCAAGCTAAATTAACATATGCATCACCTCTTATGCTTATCGTTTTTTGTGGTGAGAACATTAAAATTTGCTTTTTGCAGTTTTTAAATGTAGAATTCACTGTTATTAACTATATTCATCATGTTTTGCAGTAGATTTTTTTTAAAGTATTCTTCCTGTATAACTAAGGCTTTGTGGGCTTTACCATCATCTCCCCATTTCTCCCACTTCCAAGCCTCTCATAATGACCATTTTAGTCTCTGCTTCTATGAATTTGGTTCCATATATAAGGAGGGATGTGTGGTATTTGTGTTTTTGTACTTAGCTTATTCAATTAGCATATTGTTCTCCAATTGCATCCAAGTTATTGCAAATGACAGAATTTAGGCTGAATATTATTTCATTGTATATATGTACCATCTTTGCTTGATCCATTCATCTACTGATGGATAATTAGGTTGATTTATAACTTGGTTATTAGGAATAGTACTGCAATAAACATAAGAATGTAAATCTCACTTCGACATACTGACTTCATAGTTTTTGGGTAAATACCAGAAGTGGGACTGATGGATCATATGGTAAGTTTTATTTAGTTTGTTAAGGGACTTTCATACAGCTTTCCATAATAGCTGTGCTAATTTACAATCTTACCAACAGTGTAGCAGTGTTCCACTTTCTCCACATTTTTGTCAGCACTTTTTAGCTTTCATCTTTTTGAACATAGCACTTCTAGAGACAAGTAAAATGCCCATTATCTGCTTATGGTTCAGGCCATTGTCAAGGAATTGAGTTATCATCAGCTTAGTGGGGGTAGGCGCTCAAGATTCTCCCTCTGGAGTGTCTTCTCACCACCACCATCTGCTCCTTGGACCACCAGGAGCATACCATAGACTCTAAGGAAGTGAACCAGTGGAAAGTGAGGCCAGGAAGCTTGGCAGATGGCTTCCTAAGCCAGATTCTGACATGAAAATGGTCATATTATAGATTTTAACTTCCGAGAAAAAGAAGTTTTTTATTTTGGGGGGCTTGGTGAATTAAAGAATTAAATATTGTAGGCTTTGGAGACATGATTCAATAAATACTATATGAGAAAAAATTAAAAAATGAAAATAGCACTTCTGACAGTGTGAATTGATATCTCATTGTGGTTTTAAGTTGCATTCCCTTAATGATTAGTAATGTTGAACCTTATTTTATGTATATGTTGACCACCTGTTTGTGTTCTTTTAAAAAATGTCTGTTCAGATCATTTACTACTTTTTTAAAAATTGTATCTCATTTTGTTTTAGATTAAAGAAACACATGTGCAGGCTTGTTTCCTTTTTAATTGTATGATCTGTTTTCTTTATGATTGTTTGAGTTCCTAATATATTTCAGATAGCAACCTCTTATCAGATACATGACTTGCAAATATGTACTCCCAATCTAAAGGTTACTTCTTCACTCTGTTAATCGCTTTCTTTATCATGCAAAACTTTTTATTATTTCATTTGTCTGTTTTTGCTTTTGTTGCACACACTTTAGGGTCAAATCTAAGAATTCATAGACCAGACCAATGTGGTATAGATTTTTCCTTCTTGTTTTCTTCTAGTATTTTGGTAGTTTCAGGTTTTATATGTAAGTCCTTAATTAATTTTGGGTTGATTTTTTTTATATGGTATGAGATAGGATTCCAGTTTCATTCTTCTGCATAAGGTTATCCAGTTTTTCCAAAACGATTTAAGTTTAAGATTGTCTTATTTACATCACATATTCTTTGCATCTTTGTCAAAAATTGCACATTTGTTGGTTAATTTCTGGGCTCTCTGTCCTGTTCCATTGGTCAATGTATCTATTTTTATGTCAGTATCATGCTATGTTAATTACCAAAACTTTGTAGTACAGTTTGAAATCTGATAGTATGATATCTCCAGTTTTTTGTTGCTGTTCATAGTTGCTTTGGCTATTTTTTTTTCCCAAATGCAATCTGGAATTACTTTATTTGGTCACATAAAAATGACATTGGAATTTTGGTAGAAATCTGTAGATTGCTTTAAATATTTTAACAGTATTTATTCTTTCTACTCATGAACATGGGATGCCTTTCCATTTATTTTTGTCTCCTTCCATTTCTTTCATTCAGGTTTTTTTCTTTTTCTTTTTTTTTTTTTTTGAGTTGGAGTCTCACTCTGTTGCCCAGACTGGAGTGCAGTGG